>NW_025169626.1:876-1752 GCF_004010195.1 Chiloscyllium plagiosum | reverse complement strand
TCCATATTGCAGACGGGCCACACGCACTTGACAAAAATGCCCTGTTCAAGGGTCCCGAATATCATTCATATCTTTCGTTTATACAATACTTCGCTCAGCCTCATCTCACCTCAATGACAATCAGCTTGTGACCAGTTCGAACCTTTGCCACATAAGGAGTTGTTTTCCCATTCCTTTCCTGCTGAAAAAACTGTTACTGCTCTTGTGTTTTTCCCTGACTCTGCCGAAATAGATTGCTTGCACAGCTTGCAAGGAAAGGTGGTCTGTTCACAGAATTCAATGAACACAGATGTTCGCTGAAAATTCCTTATTCAAACTGTTTGAGGCTTGCAATGTGTTCACACAGAAAAGATTAAATAGAGAATTAGATAATTCACGTGTTATTTCATGCACCCATGACGATGTGATAACTCTCAAAAATATGCAGTGTCACACAGATATACACACTATCACGCATATTGGACTGTCACGCTCACGTAAGTGCACTGCTATATACCACCTCACACACATGCTCGTCGTCACAAACACTGTGATCCACATGTATACTATCACACTAAGACACAGTGTCGCACATGCAAGCATACATGTATGCTATCAAACGTAATCATATTGTGTCACACACCCAATCACTCATTCATAACACCCATCCATACTGCATGAGGTCTACCACACATTTACAGTCTCAAATACCCAGAAAAGCATATTAACGTCTTGTAAATACAAACCTTATCGCACATCTTACATTCGTACTATCACACAGGCTTACATATGATGGTTATCACACACCACATCTCTCACACAATTAATTTAAGACCCATGGGACAGATACACAGTAATACTAAATGCTTTGATTATGAAAGAGCTCCACTCTCGCTT
>NW_025169626.1:0-475 GCF_004010195.1 Chiloscyllium plagiosum | reverse complement strand
AGGCAAAGATCTATTCCCAGACGTCACTCCTTAAAGTAAAAATTAACACCTTTATCCTTTAAGACCAACAGAGAAAATTAGAACCAGCAACTATTTACTACTGCTTACTCTTAAATCTATCTTTTCCTCCCACTCTGCAATACTGATCCGATTAAAAATCCCAAATAAGATTTGCAAAAAGAAAATAATCGTGTTTCATTTCCAGTCAGCTTTGCCGACTCTCCTTTTAGATTCTCTCCCAATCGGCCTTCATTTTCTGCTGCGCACCCCCCACAGACAGGTAGCTTTCAGAAAGCTCTCAGCTAGCAGTCTATATTTGCTGATCTGTGTCAGTTCTCCACGAACTGTTCAAATGTCTGCTTTTTTACCCCTAAACATCATTGGCTTTAATATTATCAAAATATTTAATATTTGTTGCACTATTTGTGTCGAACAAATTTCCACCTTGACCAGAACACTTTGTGCTATGTCAGGC
>NW_025169625.1:0-1752 GCF_004010195.1 Chiloscyllium plagiosum | reverse complement strand
TTTCCCAGGGAGCAAGTTCCATTTGAAGCAGAAGTTCAATATTATTTGCACACTAATTGTCTGTGATATTTTTCTGAATTTGACAGAATGATCACAGAGAGCTGGTTTTAAAGGGTCGCTATACCCTGAAGAAAGCTGTCAGCTACGATGACAAGAATGTTCAACTCTACTCTCGTGATATGGAAGTAACTTCAGCAGAAGCAAGGCCTAACTGTCAGGACGAACTTGATTCAATGCTGGATGTCACAAGCAACAGGAGTAATGGAATATTCCAACCTCTGCAGTCACTTGTAGACTTGTTGGTGTGGGAGCTGACTACATCCACTTGCACTGGTTGAACAGGTCACTCCCAGGTGTGAATCTGCTGATGGGTCGGAAGTTGGATGAAGTTGTGAATCCTTCCTCTCACACAGGGCAGGCGAATGGCCACGACACAGCTCCGAACGCGGAACTCTCCAAATGTTGAAGATGCTGTTATGAAGTTGAAGATGTATACTGTACCTTTTAGGGAGAGTGAAGGATGTTTTGGCAGTGAGAGCAACTGTCGTGTGACGACTATGACTTGAAAATGTGTAACATTTGGTTGTAAACTAGATACCTCAGTAGTTTGACCACCATTTGAATTCAACCAATCAATTTAAATTATGCCCCAGTAAACTAAAACCCAATGGAATGTGAATCTTACCGTTTTGACACTTAGAACCACCGATATTTGGGGTATCAAAGGTCAGCATTTTGACAGTTAGCTGGAGGGAGAGAGAGAGAGAGAGAGACTGCCATCCAAAACACTCTTGATCAAAGGTACTTTTTTTACCCATGCAGCAGAAGTCTAAAGCCGACCCAGGGAGATCTAAAACAGGAAGTTCGACACCGGAGATGGCAGCCGCTGTCTGGCTTTGAAACTTAATATGTTGCACATTTTAATCGGGGTTTATTGGATCAGTATATTGTTATAGAGTTGGACATAGAAAACAGATCTTTAAGAGAAAAGTGGTTCAGAGTTGTAAATAGTTATTGTTTACATGGAACATAGAAAAGTACAGTACAGAACAGGCCCTTTGGCCCACAATGTTGTGCCAAGGATTAATCCTAATGTAAAATAAAATCACTTAACCTACACACCCCTCAATTCACTGCTATCCATGTGCATGTCCAGTAGTCGCTTAATTGTCCCCAATGACTCTGCTTCCACCACCACCGCTGGCAACAGCATTCCATGCGTTCACAACTCTCTGCGTAAAGAAACTACCTCTGACGACCCGTTTAACCTTTCTCCTAATAACTTAAAACTATGACTCCTCGTGCCAGTCAATCCTGCCCTGGGGAAAGGTCTCTGGCTATTACTCTCATTACTTTGTATACCTCGATCAGGTCTCCTCTCTTCCTCCTCTCCAGAGAGAAAAGTCTGAGCTTCGTCAATCTCTCTTCATAAGGCAAGCCCTCCAGTCCAGGCAGCCCTGGTAAACATTCTTTGCACCCTCTCCAAAGCCTCTGTATCTTTCCTATAGTCGGGCATTCAGAACCGGACACAATATTCCAAGTGTGGTCTCACCAGGGGCTTGTAGAGCTGCAGCGAAACCTCTCGGCTCTTAAACTTGATTCCCCTGTTAATAAAAGCCAAAACACCATATGCTTTCTTAACAACCCTATCCAGTTGGGTGGCATATTTACGGGAATTATGTACTTGAACACCAAGATCCCTCTGTTCCTCCACACTACCAAGATCAGGTCTTTAATCCTGTATTCAGCATT
>NW_025169624.1:0-1752 GCF_004010195.1 Chiloscyllium plagiosum | reverse complement strand
TCACACGGTAATTACTATCGCGGTGACTTTAACTTTCTGAATACATCGCGACTGAAACAGGAGATATGTTGAAGTTGTTGAGTTGTTTCCTGAACCCATGCATTTATGCAGCAACCCAGAACAAATTCAGAGAAGAGCTCAAGGACTTGGGGAAATCTCTGTGGAAGAAAACAAAACATATTATTTGAAGAAAAGAACAGTGGACATGGCAAATATATTTTAGCCGACTCTCTTTGTAGCTGACCCGGAATTTCACAATGTTACCAACAGAGAATTATATTGGTCCCTCGGTCTGTGCAGAAACATGCTTTCAGCAGATATTCCTTCGATGTTTGATTGGACATTTGGTCTCGATTTTGCATATTTTTAATATTATTTTTGGATGAACGTTTTGCATTGCATGGAAAAACTAACCGTATTTTTAAAGGTTAATGTTTATTAAAAAATACCATTAGAGGTGACATTTGACGTTTAAATAAATACATCCATTGCGGATTCCCAGATCCAATGCTCCAGTTTAAAATCCCGGTTATGTTTGGAAAAAATACTCAATGATATTGCTGCCGCAAACTCTTGAACTGCACCGGACTATCTGACAAAGTAACTCATTAAAACGTTATGTATGGTTAAAGAAACACAAAGAAAATGTCCTTCCTTGGTATCCAAGTGATTGCAATATACTGAACTTTGTTTTTAAACAACTTGAACACACGTAACCCACAACTTCAATAAATTTATCTCACAGTACACACAGGTATGATGACTAAAATATTCAGTGATGAGTGCACTTAGGAACCGTAGATTCGTGGTAATATCAAAAATATGAGTGATCTTCAACCTCAATGCTTTTTTTTCTGCATTATTCTTGTACCCCTTCATCCTTATAGCCCTTACAAATACGCATGTCTTCTTCTTGAGCGTATTGATTGATTTGACATCAATTCTATATTGTGCCAGAGAACTGCACAGAGAAACAAACAGGAAATGTGGAAGAACACAGCATGGCAGGCAGTGTCAGGTGGTGGAGAATTTAACGTTCCGGTGTACTTCACAGTCTCTGTTTGAAAACTCTCTCATAATCTCAGTGCTGAACGCTCTACCTTGTGATCGTAGACTGTGACCCATGGTTCCAGCTCGCAGTGACATTGGGGGAAATCTGAGCAACTTGTTTTTTTTCTCAATCAAATCCTAATATTTCTAATAGATTCAACGAGGGGAGAGTTGAGTCACTGTCCAAGCCAGTATTTAACGCCCACTTGTTGTCTGACTGAAATTGTCCAGTGCTGTCTTCATATATGTTACCAGAGGAAGGGTATTTAGGTTTGTTCACCCACCTTTCCTCATAGAGGTACAATTTCAGTGCACTTATGCTCTCAGTTAACTAGATGACATAAACATGTAACAGACCCACAGAGTCACACAGCACGGAAGCAGAATGTTCGGTCCAATGAGTTTTTGCCGATCATCATCAGGCAAATGGAAGTCAATCATCAGAAACGATGGAAGACCCAGGGAAGAGTTGTCTACCAGACAACCGTTAGACTACAGGAAACAGAAACAGAATTAGGAAATTCGGCTCATCCACCATTCGTTCATGGCTGATATGCTTCTGCACGCCATTAGCAGACCTTCTCCCAGTCAGTATTTGCTCAATGTGAATTATCGAAGCTGCCTTCGATTTGCCAGTTTCTTTAAGAAATCTCACAGACAATCAAATATTGAAACAACTACTTCAACTTTATAGCACATAGC
>NW_025169623.1:0-1752 GCF_004010195.1 Chiloscyllium plagiosum | reverse complement strand
TTTGCCTTACTTCTTTTTTAAGGAGTGTCATTTTGTGATTTTCTAGTCCTCTAGGACCCTCCCTGACTTTCATGAGTTCTGAAAAATCACCATTAACGCCCTGACTATCTCTTCAGCTATCGCCCTTACAACTCTGTGGTGTAATCCATCTAATCCACTAGGACTGGAATCACTCTTATTCCAAAATATGCTATCTCAACTGATGAACTTTTGGATTGTTCAGTGTTGTAACAGATTTGAAGCTACTTCAAACAATAAGGAGGTCCAACTTTTTAGCATTACCTAATTATGTTTCTTCACTGTCCAATCATCCCTTCACTGTAAGATCCCAGAATGAAATTTGACCTTATGGATTTGTTTTGTGAAATTGAATGTGGTAGTCTCTCACTGAAACATCAGGATAAAGGCTTCTGAATTATTAAACACTAAAAGTGAATTTTGTTTCACAAAATAAATTTTCAACTGAAATGACATAAACTACACTGTTTAAGTATAATGTAGTTGGAAAGATTTTAAACACAGCAAACAATATCCCATCTAGAATCCAATTTGGCCCATCAAATCCATGCCAACTGCTAAAGAGTATCCCACCCAGACTCACGCCCCTATCCAATCTCAGTAATTCCAATGACTAATCCATCCAGCCTGCAGATTCCTGGAAATGATGGTGATTCAGCATGCCTAATCCACCTAAATTGCACATCGTTGGAGTATGGGAGGAAACCCATGCAGCTACAGAGAGAATGTGCAAACTCCACATGGACAGTTCGTCGAGGCTGGAATCAAACCCAGGTCCCTGGTGTTGTGAGGCATCAATGCTAATCACCAAGCCACCACTCTTTGCAAGATAATCAACAATTATTGCTCAAAACTAATCGATATTCAGAGAAATAGTCCTTCTCTGTCTAACTTTCAGGTTTAATTGATCTGTTTATTCTCTGTATCTGTCCTGTGAGATGGATTTTCTTTTCTGGAATGTTCACATAACCAAGAGTGTATGCTATCCCAACTTTGAATAAGCAAGGCATTTCTAATTAAACACTCCAAATGTGGAATTCTCTGATGCGTATTAGTTTGAAATTGTGGTTCCTGAAGGTTAATCCAACTAATTTTAAACACATTCACAAAAATTGTCAGCATTTAAATACCGCTGGTTTGAAATTCAATCCATTAGCAAAAACTAATATATGTATGACAGGGATTTAATCACACTGAGAAGGAACATAGTAAGAGAATGGTGATATATTTCCAGTTTAGGATGATGTTGCTTTCCAGAAGAACTTTCAAGTGATTCTTTTCACCTGAATTTGGTATTTCGACAGTACACAGTGCAAAACAGTTCACCACCACGTCTAGCACTTCCTGGGGAGTAATTAAAAGTGGGCAACAAATATTCGCCTCAGCTGTCCACACCCACAACCCATAAATGAATAAGCAAAAATGTCAGGAAACTCTACAGCTTGGACACGAATTTGGACATCAAGGTTTTTTCCATTTGCGAGCTGTCTTTGCCAATCTATGTATTGATGCTCATGAGTTTGTGAGGGGTACTGGAGAACCAAAATCCAGCATTTATGCATGTGCCTTGATTGGTGGATGGGTTGAAGTGACTGTGTCAGTTTCTATTCAGTAGAATCCCTATTGTTTTACCATAATACGCAGCCTCTACAAAGACACAGGTAATTAATAATCAGTGCATCTGCGCCAATTTATATATGCTTAGTTGTGTTTATGAAAGGAAGAATTTTGATA
>NW_025169622.1:0-1752 GCF_004010195.1 Chiloscyllium plagiosum | reverse complement strand
ACAAAATCTGACCCCTCTATAGTACTCGTACTACAGTGTTCCCGTTCAATATTTCAAAAGTTGAAGTCCCCCATTACATCTACCCTGTCTCTGTCACTCCTATCGAGAATCATCTTTGCTATCCTTTCCTCTACATCTCGAGAACTATTCGGAGGCCTACAGAAAACTCCCAACAGGATGACCTCTCCTTTCTGTTTCTAACTTCAGCCCATACCACCGCAGTTGACGAGTCCTGAAAAATCCTTTCTGCAACTGCAATACTGTCCTTGACCAACAATGTAATACCTCCCCCTCCTTTACCATCGTCTCTGTTCTTATTGAAACATCTAAATCCTGGAACCTGCAACAACTATTCATTTCCCTGCTCTAACCATGTCTCCAAAATGGCCACAACATTCAAGTCCCAGATATCAATCCATGCTGCAAGTTCCCCCACCTTATTCCGGATGCTCCTGGCGTTGAAGTAGACACACTTCAAACCAACCTCTTGCTTGCCGGTGCCATCTTTCGTCCCTAAAACTTGATTTTGGACCTCCCTACTCTCAACCCTTTCTATACTCTAACTACAATTTTGGTTCCCATCCCCCTGCTGGATTAGTTTACACCCACCCCAATAGCCTTAGCGAATTCCACCCCCCTCCAGGATATTGGTAGCCCTCTGGTTCAGTTGAAGCCCATCCTGCTTGTAGAGGTCCCACCTACCCCAGAAAGAGCCCCAATTATCCAAGAACCCAAAAGCCTCCCTCCTGCACCATCCCTGTAGCCACACGTTCACCTACTCTCTCTCCCTATTCCTTGCCTCACTAGCAAGTGGTATGGGCAAGAAACCAGAGCCAACAACTCTGTTCGTCCTAGCTCTAAGCTTCCATTCTTGCTCCCTGAATTTCTGCCTTTAATCCCCATCTCTCTTCCTACCTATGTCGTTGGTGCCTATGTGGACCACGACTTGGGGCTGCTCCCCCTCCCCCTTAAGGAACCCAAAAACACGATCAGAGACATCACGAGCTCTGGCACCTGGGAGGCAACACACCAACCGTGAGTCTCTCTCGTCCCCGCAGACCGTCCTATCTGTCCTCCTAACTACGGAGTCCCCAATGACAACTGCTCTGATCCTCTTCTCCTTTCCCTTCTGAGCAGCAGGGACAGACGCTGTGCCAGATCCCTCTACCCCACTGCTTTCCCCTGGTAAGTCCTCCCCCATAGTATCCAAAAGGGTATATTTATTGTTGAGGTGAATGGCCACAGGGAATCCCTGCACAGCCTACTGGTTCTCTTTCTGTCCCCTGACTGTAACCCATTTACCTTTTTCTAGAACCTGAGGAGTAACTACTTCCCTGTAACTCCTCTCAATAACCTTCTTTGCCTCCCGAATGATCCGAAGTTCACGCACCTCCAGCTCCAGTTCCCTAACGCGGTTTTCAAGGAGCTGGAGTCAGGTGCACTTCCAGCAGATGTAGTCAGCAGGGACACTGGTGGCGACCGTTACCTCCCACATTCTGCAGGAGGAACATTCAACTGCCCTAATTTCCATTCCCACTAGTCTAATTTCCCAAAGAGACTTTTGAAAAAAATGAATAAAAATACTCGTGAACTTTCCAAGCTGTGGCACAGGTACTTTGTTTTTGGTTAGAGGAGGAGGATGGCTGCTTTAACAGATTATAAGGCAAGGTGAGCTTTTCTGGGTGTTTGGTTTAATTCACAAACGGGTTCGTTGCTGTATCGTAAAAGCACACTTGGAATATTGTGTTCAGT
>NW_025169621.1:0-1752 GCF_004010195.1 Chiloscyllium plagiosum | reverse complement strand
GACCGTTTTCGCACAGGGAGTGGGGTCAGAAAATCGCAGTCTGACAATGACAAAGAGGCAGATTCAATGGACACAAAAGGGAATTCGGTGGGCATGTTCAATGTGATAATATGCAGATTTACAGGTAGAAGGTGACAAAATGAGACACTTATTTACATATTGTGTTGAGCCTGGTGAAGGTGAAACACATCAGTTGCGGTGTGTCTCATGCGCAGGAGGCCCTGCAGTAATTCCCCACGCTGTTTCACACAGCAGCATCCTCTCGGTGAATTACGCTTGGCAAAAAAATCGATTGAACCAAATCAGTGTCTGCCACTGGATTTTACTGACACCGTTTATAAAATTCAGGCTCACCGTTAATGTGGAGAGAGGCCGTCAAACTAGAGTTTCTGCTTCTCCTGTTGAATCAAGATAATTTTAACTGTGTCCAGTGAAAGAAAGGATTTGCAGTTGGTGGGAAACATTTCTATCTGAACTAGCTAACACTCTCCTGATAGATTGAAACATAAAGCTGGGAGTCTCTGGATTATGTTGTAAAACTATCGATATTACGTTATTCACACCGCGCTGTCACCAACTGAACGAAGCGGCTGCCCAGAGGGAGACGGCTGTGTTTAAATCCCGTGATGAACTGGGGGAGCTGAGCATTTACCCAGACAATGGGCACACCACCTCCCTGACACAGTGTTCACAAATCAAACTGAGAGCAAAGCTTCACGTGTGATCGAAAATTTCCGCAAAGAAGATTTGGCTCAACAGATATCCCGAGTGATGTGCTCCTTTCTTGATTTGAAATGTAAGAAGTTGACGACAGTGAGCCTGACGTGATTCGAACACGCAACCTTTTGATCTGGATTCAGACGCGCTACCGTTGCGCCACAAACTCACAGATCGCCCGTGCCTTCGATTCATGCTTAAGGGAAGTGATCGCACTGCAATGATTTTACGTAATGAGTAACAATGGAGATCAACAGTTCATGGGTGTTCTGTCTCTGCCACCTCTCCTTCTGTCTCTCGAAGAAAGTTCCAACTCTATCTCAATAAAAAGGTGAAAGAACTGTGGATGCTGCATATCTGAAACAAAAAACAGAAGTTGCCGGTGACCCTTCCACAGAACTGATGGTGATTGGGAAAACGTTGGTTTATATGCAGAAGATATTGTGGGAGGAAGGCGGATGCAGTAAATGATAGATCAGGACAGAGCCCAAAGCGAGGGAAGAACTGTTGGACAGGAAAGGGAGTTGACAACGATCTGCGTGGGAGGGTGAATGGAGACTGTTCGTGGCTAAGAATAGGTAGTGTGTAATGACAGACTATGTGATAACAAGTCTTGGTGTGTGTGGAAGGGACGAGGATACTATGCATTTCAGGACCGAGAATTATTGAATTCGATATTGGGAACGGGATGTATGCTCCCCAAGTGTAATATTCGGTGCTCTTCGTTCTGCTGGTGCTGAGCTTCGCTGGAACACTACAGCAAACCTGAGACAGAGATGTTGGCCAGGGAACAGGGTGGGGTGTGGAATTGGCAGGCAACTGGAAGCTCAGGGTCTTTTTTGCAGGTAGAACGTAGATGTTCTGTGCAGCAGTCACCCAGTTTATGCTTCGTTTTCCCCAATGTAGATGAGACCACATTATGAGCAGCAACTGCAGTCGACTGGGTTTTGGGAAGTGCAGGTCAAGTGCTGCTTCACCTGGAAGGTAAGTTTGGACCCTTGCATAGAGAGGAGGGAGCAGGTAAATGGGCTGGTG
>NW_025169620.1:0-1752 GCF_004010195.1 Chiloscyllium plagiosum | reverse complement strand
AAATCCATGAATTACATTTGATTCTTTGAATCATTGATTGAAAAAGAATGAATGAATGAATGAATGCAGTTTGTGCCATTGAGTGAAAGCATTAAGCTTGACACTTTGAATGAATGAGAGAAGTTCTACTCATTGAATTAACACATACAGTTTCGTACACGGAGTGAATGTTTGCAGTTTGATTGAGACAATGCGTGACGCTTGTGGCGGTGAATGAATGAGAGTAGCTCTACTCATTGAATTCACAAGTGCACTCTCTATCCTTGAATGAACGTGTTCAGTTTGATTCAGTAAATAACTGTGTTACGTTTGTTTCAATCGAACAGTGAGTAACGTTTGATTCATTTAACTTTGATACGATGAATTAAAGAAAGCAGTTTGATTCATTGAACTTAAGCGTTAAGCTTGACTCTTTGAATGAATGAGAGAAGCTCTACTCATTGGATTAAAGCGTGCAGTCTGTATCATTGAATGAGTGTGTGCAGTTTCTTTCGTTGAATGAATGGCAAAAGCTCAATTCATTGGAATAGTACTTGCAGTCTATCTCATCGAATGAAAGTTTGCAGTTTGATTCATTGATTGAATGTATGGACTTAAATTCACTTCAGAAATGAGTGAAGTTTAAAACCATGAATTACATTTGATTCCTTGAATCAATGAACGAGAAATGAATGAATGAATGAATGAATGAATGAATGAATGAATGCAGTTTGTTTCATTGAATGAAAGCGTTGAGCATGACACATTGAATGAACGTAAGAAGTTCTACTCATTGAATTGACACGTGGAGTTTGGTTCAAGGAGTGAATCTGTGCAATTTGATTGAGACAATTCGTGAAGCGTGAGGCA
Organism: Chiloscyllium plagiosum; assembly: GCF_004010195.1. Lineage (NCBI taxonomy): Eukaryota > Metazoa > Chordata > Chondrichthyes > Orectolobiformes > Hemiscylliidae > Chiloscyllium > Chiloscyllium plagiosum. The sequence goes on along the minus strand of NW_025169620.1, from coordinate 903 downwards.
ATGAATGAATGAGAGTAGCTCTCCTCATTGAATTGACAAGTGCACTCTCTTTCCTTGAATGAGCGTGTTCAGTTTGATTCAGTAAATAACTGTGTTAAGTTTGTTTCAATCAAACTGTGAGTAACGTTTGATTCATTTAACTTTGATACGATGAATTAAAGAAAGCAGCTTGATTCATTGAATGAATGAGAGAAGCTCTACTCATTGGATTAAAACGTGCAGTCTGCATCATTGAATGAATGGCAAAAGCTCAATTCATTGGAATAGTACTTGCAGTCTTTCTCATCGAATGAATGTTTGCAGTTTGATTCATTGATTGAATGTATGGACTTAAATTCACTAAATTCTCTCATTCATTCAATGTGTCAAGCTAAACGTTTTAATTCAATCAAACAAACTTAAATCATACAGTCGTGCCGTTTCTTTCATTGAATGCTTGGCAAAAGCTCAATTCATTGGAATAGTACTTGCAGTCTTTCTCATCGAATGAATGTTTGCAGTTTGATTCATTGATTGAATGTATGGACTTAAATTCACTTCAGAAATGAGTGAAGTTTAAATCCATGAATTACATTTGATTCTTTGAACCAATGATTGAAAAAGAATGAATGAATGCAGTTTGTTCCATTGAGTGAAAGCGTTAAGCTTGACACTTTCAATGAATGAGAGAAGTTCTACTCATTGAATTAACACATGCAGTTTCGTACACGGAGTGAATGTTTGCAGTTTGATTGAGACAATGCGTGACGCTTGTGGCGGTGAATGAATGAGAGTAGCTCTACTCATTGAATTCACAATTGCACTCTCTATCCTTGAATGAACGTGTTCAGTTTGATTCAGTAACTAATTGTGTTAAGTTTGTTTCAATCAAACAGTGAGTAACGTTTGATTCATTTAACTTTG
>NW_025169619.1:0-1751 GCF_004010195.1 Chiloscyllium plagiosum | reverse complement strand
GGAGGTCATTCAGACCCACCGAGTCTATTTCAATGGAGTTGGATAAGGATAAAAACGATCTGCGACTTCTTTCATGAGAAAGGAAGAGGTAATTCAGACACATGTCTGTTGTATGGGAACAAGAGAAGACCAATCACTCCCTCGGTCCCATCTCCAGGATACATGCAGAAAACGTTCAGTATCTCCACCTGTTATGGGGAAATATGAGAAGCCCCATCAGTCCCTCAAAATGTTACCCAGCAACAGGAGGATTCCATAATCCCCCAACCCCCTAACGCATCAATGGGAGAAGGTCATTCTGGCCTTGGAGACATCAGCATGGGAACACCAGAAAGACGTCAGCCCATCGAGATTGTACACCAGCAGTCAGTCACACATGCCTCAAACGGCAATTGGAGCAGATATCTTAAAACCTTTTGCCAATTAAACAGGAATTCAAAGAAAACGTAAAGGTTTTCAAAAGGGAAGAAATTATAATAACTGTTACATTTGGGCGTAAAACGTAATGATAAACTATTGTAATTTAAGACAATTATTAGAATCCATTGTTGAGGATATTTGCAAAGTTAAACCACAATCCATTGGAGTCAACATGGTTTTACAAAGGTTAAATCGAGTTTGAAGTGTTTGCTTGAGTTATTTAAAGATATGACAAGCAAGGTGGATAGTAGGATTCCTTGAGATGGAATGTATCTGGTCTTCCTGAAGGCATTGGATGTGTCACTTCTCCAAAGTGTAAGTGGTAAGATCAGACAACATGGGTTTGGGAGTAATTTATTAGCTTGTATTGAGGATTGGTTAAACAACAAAATGCAGTCAGATGGAATAAATGTGTCATTTTATTTTGGCAAATGCAATTTGTGGTGTGCCATTGATTTCAGTTCTCATTTGCGATCGATAGTATTACTGTACTCGGTTGACGGGATAGAAAATACGATACCACATTTTCAGATAACACTAACATTGGTGAGAAATGACTTCAGAATTATAATGCAAGAGATATAAAACTATATGTATAGGTTGTGTGAATGGGCCAACATTTGGCAAGGAACATTAAAGTGAATAAATATGGGGTTATTCAAGTTGGCCAGTATAATAAAAAGACGAATTATTATCTAAATGGAGAGAAAGTTCAAAGTGTTTAGGTGCAGAGGGATCTGGGTGCCTGCTTGCATAATCACAGAAAACCTGCTTGTGGGTACTTCAAGTAATGAGAAATGCAAGCATAATTTCAGTGTTTATTTATAAAAGGATAGAGTAGAAAAGTGGGGAGTGTTGCTGTAGCTATGCAAGTCATTAGTGAGGCTGCAACTGGAGTACAGTTTGGGTGTCCTACAGAATGAGGTATTTGCATTGTAGGCAATTCAGAAGAGCTTCATTAGATTGATTCCATATTTGTCTTATGAAGAGAAATTGAGCAGTTTAGGCCTATACTCTCGAGTTTATAACAATAAAAGGAGATTTCATTGAGATCTGTAAAATGCTAAATGTAATTGAAAGTGTAGGTTTGGAGAGAATATTCTTTCCTGTGGCACAATCTACAACAAGAGACGAGGGTTTAGGATGGAGACATAGCAGGAAAGTGGAACAGAGGCCGCGTTGACATCAGCCTCATCGAGGGGTTGGATTCCTCACAGATGCTTCTTGTTCTTATTCAGCCCTTCGACTGTGTTGGATAGGAATGGGGGAGGCCTGGGTATCATACAGGAAGCAGGCAGTCAGGATAAATCAATCTCAATCAGTTAGACAGA
>NW_025169618.1:0-1751 GCF_004010195.1 Chiloscyllium plagiosum | reverse complement strand
CATTCTTACCGTGCAGCGCTCCCTCAGTACGAAGTTTTTGAGAGTGCAGCACTCCCTCACTACTGACACTCTGACAGTGCAGCACTCCCTCAGTACTGACCCTCTGACAATGCTGCACTCCCTCAGTACTGATCCTCAGACAGTGCAGCACTCCCTCATTACTGACCCTCTGACAGTGCAGCACTCCCTCAGTACTGACCCTCTGACAGTGCAACACTCTCTCGGTACTGACCTGACCCACTGACAATGCAGCTCTCCCTCAGTACTGACCCTCTGACAGTGCAACACTCTCTCAGTACTGACCCTCGGACAGTGCAGCACTCCCTCAGTACTGATCCTCTGACAGTGCAGCACTCCCTCAGTACTGACCATCTGACAGTGCAACACTCCCTCGGTACTGACCATCTGACAGTGCAACACACCCTCAGTACTGATCCTCCGACAGTGCAGCACTCCCTCAGTACTGACCCTCTGACAGTGCTGCACTCCCTCAGTGTTGATCCTCTGACAGTGCAGCACTCCCTCATTCCTGACCCTCTGACAGTGCAGCACTCCCTCAGTACTGACCCTCTTTTTTTCTATTTCATAGTGTCTTTTGGAAATTTGGAGACATTGGGTCTGCAGATTCTGAGGAAGCATGAGAGAGACTCACAAACCAAGGCCTGTCTAAAACTCTCTGTTATAGACTATTCAGAGGCACAGAGTCACAGAGATGCACAGCTTGGAACCAGCCCCTCCTGTCCAACTCGTCCATACCAACCAGATAATCTCATCTCATTTCATTCCATTTGCTAGCACTTGTCTGTTATCCCTCTAAACCCTTCCTATTCACATACTCACCCTGATGCCTTTTAGATGTCACAATTGTACCAGCCCCCATCACTTCCTCTGGCAGCTACCTGCATGCCTTTGAATAAGTCCTCAAACATTCATACTGTCGATACATACTCTAATAAACACCAACCTGCGAAATGCTATCATTGTCATTTTCAATCCATCCTTAGCTTCTTCATTCCGCTGATTTGAACAGAGGTAAAGAAACAGAGTTAGTGACCATCCACCGTGACCCTCTTATAAAACGTATTTTCACATGTGGCTTGCATGTGATTCCCACACCCTCTAATAGTTGCCTGGAATGTGGGGGTGAGCTGTACTCTCCTGCTGCAGTCCTTGGGTGTCCCGCAGTGATGTTAGGGAGGGAGCTCCAGGATTTTGGCCTGAACCATGTAAAGAGCTCTCTTACTGGAGTGCCCATTCAAAGTTGGGTAGTTAATATAGACCAGGAGGACCCGAGAGCTGCTGTCTTGTCAGAGAGAGAGGACTAGTGGGTCACACACCTCAGGTGAGGGGCGAGGTTGAGAAGCTGGGACCTTCATTGTAATTTCAGACATGATAGAGATTGAGCCAACAATGTTGGCATCACGAACCTGTTAGCTGTGGGAAGTGATCCTCCTTTGTAGCAAAAGGATTCAATCCCTTTAATAGAGCAAGCTTGAGAATTCAACACTAAAATCAATCTGTACGGACGATCTGGAGACCTGAACCATCAATACAGAGATTGCTGAAGAAACTCTGCATGTCCGGCAGCATCTCTGAAGGGGGAGGGAGAAAGAGACAGAGAGAGATTCTGTTCGCCGAGCTGAAAGTTTTTGTTGCAAACGTTTCGTCCCCTGGCTAGGCGACATCATCAGTGCTTGGGAGCCTCCTGCGAAGCGCCTCTTTGATGTTTCCTCCGGTGTTTATGGTGGTCT
>NW_025169617.1:0-1751 GCF_004010195.1 Chiloscyllium plagiosum | reverse complement strand
TTTATGTTCGGACTCGGCAGATTATCTGGTGAAACCCTGCCCACACGTACAACACGTGTACAGCTTCCGCACACTGTGCATGATGCTTTTCCCTGTCATGTTCAAAAGCGAATCATATTTAGGCAACAATCAACTGGACAACACCATCAGATGCTGAAGTGATATTTGGTTTTAAGCCTTCGCACTGTAAATCTTCTTCTTCTAATGCCCGGTAAATTCACTGATAAAGGAAAAACAGAAGCAATTGAAAGTCCGGAAAGGAAAGATAATAAGATGCAAGAGCAGAAGTCGTCAATTCAACCTGTGCAGTCTGCTCTCACCATTCACTGAGATTACAGTTGATCTGATAATCCTCAGATTCACGTTCCTGCAATAGCACATAAACTTTGAATACCTTGTTGATTAACATCTGTTTCTCACAGTCTTAGAATATAGAACATAGAACCTGGAACAATTCAGCACAGAACAGGCCCTTCGGCCTACGATGTTGTGCCGAACATTTGTCCTAGCTTAAGCACCTATCCATATATCTATCCAATTGCCGCTTTAAAGTCACCAATGATTCTGACTCTGCTACTCCCACAGGCAGCGCATTCCATGCCCCCACCGCTCTCTGGGTAAACAACCTACCCCTGACATCCCCCCTCCCCCTTCCTTAAATTTATGTCCTCTTGTAACACTCTGTTGTACCCGAGGAAAAAGTCTCTGACTGTCTACTCTATCTATTCTCCTGATCATCTTATAAACCTCTATCAAGTCACCTCTTATACTTCGCCATTCCAATGAGAAACGGTCTAGCATTCTCAACCTTTCCTCGTACGACCTATTCTCCATTCCAGGCAACATCCTGGTAAATCTCCTCTGCACCCTCTCCAAAGCTTCCACATCTTTCCTAAAGTGAGGCGACCAGAACTGCACACAGTACTCCAAATGTGACATTAACAATGTCCTGTACAGCTGCAACATCACCTCACGACTCTTGAACTCAATCCCCCTGCTAATGAACGCGAATACACCATAGGCCTTCTTACAAGCTCTATCCACCTGAATGGCAACTCTCAAAGAGCTATGAACATAGACCCCAAGATCACTCTGCTCCTCCACCTTACTCAGAACCCTACCGTTAACTCTGTATTCCACATTCTTATTTGTCTTTCCAAAATGGTCAACCTCACACTTGAAAGGGTTGAAATCCATCTGCCACTCCTCAGCCCAGCTCTGCATCATATCTAAGTCCCTTTGCAGTCGACAACAGTCCTCCTCACGATCCACAACTCCACCAATCTTCGTATCGTCTGCAAATTTACTGACCCACCCTTCGACTCCCTCTTCCAAGTCATTAATGAAAATTACAAACAGAAGAGGACCCAGAACTGATCCCTGCGGAACTCCACTTGTAACTGGGCTCCAGGCGGAATATTTGCCATCTACCACTCCTCTTTGACTTCGAGTGGTTAGCCAGTTCTCTATCCAAATGGCCAAATTTCCCTCTATCACATGCCTCCTGATTTAACGCATAAGCCTACAATGGGGAACCTTATCAAATGACTTACTAAAATCCATGTCCACTACATCCACTGCTCTACACTCATCCACATGCTTGGTCACCTCTTCAAAGAATTCAATAAGACTCGTAAGGCAAGACCTCCGCCTCACAAATCAGTGCTGGTTGTCCCTCATCGAGCAGTGTCTTTCCAGGTACTCATAAATCCTATCCATCGGTACCCTTTCCATTACTTTGCCTACAACCA
>NW_025169616.1:0-1751 GCF_004010195.1 Chiloscyllium plagiosum | reverse complement strand
GCCACATGTTCATCCTGCCTATTTTTTCATTTCCCAAATATTAACCACTGCCCAAATATAAATTAAGCCCTTCCCTTCCCGGGCAGCCCTCGCTTCATTCCACCTTCTCTCCTTGCCGCTCTGTCAAAATGGAGGCCCGACTCCTGAGGTAAGTCCCTTTTTAAGTGGGAAAACATACCCTTCCTGGCAGCCCTCACTTCACTCCACCTATAAGATTTCAAGGCCTGATGATAATGATATCTGCTAAACATCATGAGATCATGGGGAACCTAAGGTTGATAATTAATTGTGTATTCACAGGATTGGATATGTATGTCAGAGGAGATGAGGAACATTGATGTCAATGTATATAACCATTGTAATGTAGTATGTATAAATGTCCTGTACTTTATTGGGACAAGGAAGAGTGTCACTGACATTTCATCTGAACTCTGAGTAAGAGTGCCAGATTCAAGCAATCTCTGGCCTCTCCCATATGTGCAGTAAAAGAGCTCTGAATAAAGTTTGCTCACACTGCTGAATACAGAACTGGAGTCTTCTCTTTGACATCTCTTCCCAACAGACAGGATAAAACGTTTTGTCCTTGATGGTGGGATCAGGAGTCATAGAGTTAAGATAAGAAAAAAAAGATTTAGAGGATATGTGAGGAAAATCTTTTTCACCCAGAGGGCATTAGAAATTTGGAACTCACTGCCTGTTAAGGGCAGTAGAGGCAGAAACCCTCATAACATTTAAGAAGGATTTAGATGTGCACTTGTGATGCCAGGGCATACAGGGATGTAGGAACATTGGAATTTGGAGCAGGAGTATGTAATTCAGCTTTTTGAAACCCCTCCACCATTTAACATAATCATGGCTGAAATTATCCTTCACACTCCTGCCTCCTCCCTTTATCTCACTTTTCATCTCGAATTCTTTATTGATTCTGCCTCCACTATGCTCTGGGGCGATGAATTCCACAGATTCACAACCCTCTGTAATGGTCCACCAAGTCGCCCCTCAATCTCCACTGCTCTAGAGAAAACAACGCACGTTTTTCTCACCTCTCCATATAGCTTATTCCTTCTAATTCAGGTAGCACCTTGGTAAATCTCTTCTGTACCCTCTTCAAATTCTCATCTTTCCTGTAATGTGGCAACCAAAATTGAACTCAGTAAGTGTGGCCTAAACAAAGCTATAAAAAGCTGCAATATGACATCCTAACTCTTGTACTCAATTCCTTGACCAATAAAGGCAAGCATGCCATACGCCTTCTTTACCACCCTAACTACTTACGTGGCTTCTTTCAGGGAGCTATGGACTTGAACCGCAAGATCCTTTGCTCCATCAATGCTGTTCAGTGTCCTGTTATTCACTGTATACTTTTCCTTAACATTTGATCTCCTAAAGTGCAGCACCTCACACTTACCTGGATTAAAACTCCATCTGCCATTTACAAGGATGTTGCCAGGTATTTAATTTTAGTATCGAAGCTGGGCAAATGTTTGAAGTATCAGTAGTGAGGTATCTGAAGTGACAACTTTCTCAAATGGGTAATTGTTAATTGGGAAGGCAACTTAACAACAGCCAGTTATATGTTTAATGAGATGCTAATGTAATGATACTTTTCAGCACCCGCAGCTGGGAAGATTGACTAGCCTTAAGAGCCATGGAAGGTCCCTCTTATAATGCAGTGGCAGTGTCCCTATCCCTGGACCAACCCAGCTTTAAGATCTATAGCACAGAAAGAAGCCCTTCAGTCCATCGTACCC
>NW_025169615.1:0-1751 GCF_004010195.1 Chiloscyllium plagiosum | reverse complement strand
AGTGGGCGCTGTCGGAGGATCAGTGCTGAGAGAGTGGGCACTGTCAGAGGGCCTGATGTTCTGCTGACTTCACATTATCACTTTACAATGTTAATCACATCACTCCATCGCTGCGGAGTTCTCTCAGATGACCTGCGGTGGTGACTGGCACTATGTAAATGAAGGACTGTGAGATTTCTGGGTGAGTGGGTGCTGTGTTGGAATCCAGGTTTGGGACTGTCTGCTGAGTGCCTCACCTTCTGGGAGGGTGGCCAACTGATTGCGGCGGACATTGAGGTCCCTCAGTGACTCCAGGTTGCCGATCTGGGAGGGCAGCGCATGGATATCGTTACAGCTCACATCCTGCAAAGGGAAACACACCCAGCGCCAGAGTCAGTGACACAGTGCCCACACCAGCAGGATGCGAACTCACACAGCAACCCCCACCCCCAACACACACTCACTCCCACACACCCTCCACTCCCAGTTTCTCTCACACACAATCACATACACTCACACTCCCCCACAGCTTCAAAGCCCTCTTGGCCCGCCCCCCCCGCGTGGAGGTGGCAGGATTCTTTATCAGCTCCCCCCTGCCCCCCCACCATCAGTTGCTGTCTGTCTGTGCGACGGGTTAAGGCACAGAAACGGGGCAACGTGATGGAGTCTCAAACCCTCAAAAACTGCGCGCTCACACACACACGCGGGCGCGCGTTCTCACACACACACGGGCGCGCGCTCACACACACGGGCGTACACGTACTCACCCCCCCGTGGGGTGTGGAAGGTGCAGTAATGTACCTACCAGTTCACGGAGCTGGCTGAGACAGCCAATATCCTCGGGCAGGGTGGTCAGCTTGTTGTTACTGGCAATGAGCACCTTCAGTGGTAGGCAGCACAGGTACGGAGGTAACACACACAGGTGGCTGCGACTGTCAGAGACACAGTACATGGTCACAGAGCGGCAAATGGAAACAGTGTTCCCCAAACCCAACCCATCCCCAACAGCAACACACCACCGCACAGTGATCAGGAGCAGGAACCCTGGCTGATTTCCTCCCTCTCTCTCTGTCTAACCCAGGGATCACTGGACAGTGATCAGAAGCAGGAACCCTGGCTGATTTCCCTCTCTTTCCCCTGTCTAATTCCGTGCCCTGGACATTCAGCAGGACATTAGTATCCTCCGCGGAGTGTTGGTGTGGGGGGGGAGAATACAGGAGAGATTTCCTCCCACAGTCCTGGGTGAGTGCAGTCAGTGAACGTGGAGAGCCTGGGATAGTTCTCCCTGGAACAGGGAAGATGGGAGGGGAATTTGAATTGATGTGATTAGATGAATTTGGATTGGTGTCTCCTATTGCCAGTGCATTGAGTGGCCCAGAGTGGGGGGGGGGGGGTTGGGGTGGGGAAGGGGAAGAAGATGTATAATCCACACCCGTTACCTGACGTTGAGGTAAGTTAGAGCCTGGAGATTGGTGATGGCTCTGGGAATATTGCGCACGCTGTTGTGATACAGATTCAGTGTTTCCAGCGAGATATACTGGCAGATTTCACAAGGAATCTCCGAAAGTCGATTCTTAGACAAATCTACAATAGCAAAGGGAGAAAATTAAACACATTCCGAGTCTGACAAGTTTCAGGTAAAAATAGTGGGACTGTTTTCCCTGGAGCGTCGGAGGCTGAGGGGTGACCTTATAGAGGTTTATAAAATCATGAGGGACATGGATAGGATAAATAGACGAAGTCTCTTCCCTGGGGTGGGGGAGTCCAGAACT
>NW_025169614.1:0-1751 GCF_004010195.1 Chiloscyllium plagiosum | reverse complement strand
CTGCTGTCAAACAGATTGATGTAGCGATGATAAGTCAATGGGCAAAGCCGTGTCCATTACAATACAAAGTGGAGAGTGTCAGGGAGAATCCACAGAGACTTCAGTTTATATGGGGAGATGTTATAGGACTCTGTCGTAGAGAGGGATCTGTGTGTCCTGGGATATTAAAACACATTGAATTAATCTGCAGGGGCAGCAAGGTATTAACAAGGCAAAGGGATGAAGTTTTCGTTTGTTCATCGGACGTGAGCATCACTGGCTGGGCTCAGCATTTATCCCTCATTCCCATCAGCCCTTGAGAAGATGGTAGTGAACTGGCTTATCGAACTGATGTACTCCATAACTTTATTTGTGGAGAAACTGAATGTCGCAGAAATGAAACTGCAGCTTTTTGTATTCCCAGTCCCAATTTTAAACTCAACTGTTTGGCTGGCACAGTGACTCAGTGGTTAGATTGCTGCCTCAGAGTTCCAGGGACTCCTGTTTGATTCCAGTGTCGTGCAACTGTAAATGGAGTTTGTAAGTTTTTGCGTGGGGTTCTTTCGGATGGTCTGGTTTGCTTCGACATGTGCGGGTTAAGTAATATTGGCCATGCTAAATTGCCCATAGTGATCAGACATGTGAAGGTGAGGTGCATTAGTCAGGGAAATATACAGTGATAGGGCAGGGGAATTTCACTCCGCTGGGATTATATATTCATTTACTCTCGTTTGAGTGAGAGACTGGAATTCCATGTGTTGTCAGCAAATTGATGTACAGCAGAACAAAGTCTCTAAGCTAATTGAGGGGAGCAATTCGTAGAACAGGGAGAGAATAGGGAAAAAAGCAAATTGCTGATAAAAGCTCAGCAGTTTTGGCAACATCCGAACAGAGAATCCAGAATTACCACGTCGTATCCGGTCACCGTTTATCTGAGCCAGACCTGAAACGTTAACGCTGATTTCTCTTCAAAGATGCTGCCAAGCCTGCTGAGGTTTTGTTTCTGATTGACAGAATCAGCAGTTCTTTCAGATTGTATTTAGGTAGTGAATGGGGTTAAGTTCAGAGTAAAGCTGTTTCTGCTCTTCAGCTTTTCTTACTCCGAGACCATGTTCACCGTGGAATTAGATAATGACGAAGTCAACCCCTATCCCCACACTGTCCCGATCAAATGCACTTAGCATAGTTATATCACTGGCTTATCGGCAGAGTACATTTCCCTGTACACTTTCTCCAACTAAACCTTCCAGGGTCAGGGAAGAATAGGGTTACATACAATGTACAGATATGTCCACAAACACTCCCGTGTCAGTGGAAGCTCTGTGTTAGATTACAGAGTAAAGCTGCCTCTACAGTGTCTATCACAAACTCGTACATAGCTCATACGCACAGACACACTGTCATGCGTTCACACATGATCAGTCACACGCAAAATAGAGCATTGCAAACTCCCGATCTCAGAATCTCACACTCGAACGCAACCTCTCATCAGCCAATCTCAGCCACCAACTCTCAGTCAATCAGTCACAGACACCTCAAAGCCACACTCGCTCATTCACATACACAGTTACTCTTTCACAAATGTATACTAATGATACACAATCTGAGAGGCTTGCTTAATGGTAAATCAATTTCTTTACTTTTAGAGAACACAAAATGTGAAGGCAAATTACGTCAGGCTGGTCCTTGATAAATGCCTGTTATCTGGATAAAGTACATCTTATCCGCGCTAAATCTCAGACAGATTCTGAACAAGACCACGCACCTACAAT
>NW_025169613.1:0-1751 GCF_004010195.1 Chiloscyllium plagiosum | reverse complement strand
TTTCTAGAAATCTATCAAACTCAGTCATCAACATCCAGTCCTCGATGGAACCACCACAGCGTCTGGGGATATCGAATTTTAAGATTCAGCTAATTCTGAATTCCCACATGTCTGCTAGCGCTCGCCTAATATTCCTGTTGTGCATCTGCTACTCTTCCTAACATATCCTCTGTCACTGTGATTATCACTGTTTTAAAAGCGTGTCTCCTCATGACTCGGTGATTGTTTAATTGTTAAAATATTCTGCATTGTGGCCGCAGTAAGTTCGTTAGAATCCGAGTCACTGCATTTTCCTCCTTGTGACTCATGCTGAAGAAACACGGAAAGGAATTAGTTGATTTTACATGAAAGCATTCTCAGAGATTACGATTTCCACCCATCAAACCCACTCTCTCACACACACCTCTGCGATTCATATATCAGGATTCAGACTCACCCATTCTCAGAGAATTCCCTCCCTCCCGCAATCACTTACCACCTTTAAGATCCCCCTCCCATTTCCCTTACAATCACTTTCACATTCACCTCCTTCAGCCTGTGTTGCTGCGCTCACTGTTGCTGGGTGACCATGCCCAAGTCTCACCATCGGGACCTCCAAACCAGTTCATCCATTTCGATACCGCGGTTGTGAGATCAATCCTCAGGTTGCAGCTTTTACTGACATGGACCTGCGATTATTGAAACATCAGGCTCAGGAAAAAGGCACAGAGCAACATTGAGGAAAATAAACTTTATTCAAAAAGCACCAGTTTCTGTGGACTTCCGCATCATTTATTTCACTTGTTCATTCGGCTCTAGCGAGACTATTGAGTGTAGTTATGCAATTCACATTATAGCAGGGATGTGACAGCACTGGAAACAATGCAGGGGAGATGTGCCAGGATATTGTACGGGCTGAAGAAGAGGGATTGGACAAACTGGAGACATACAAGGTTATGGGTCAAGTGATTTTAAAAAGGAGTTAAGCAATTCTTATTGGGCAATACAGTTATTCCGTTCCAAGTACGGGTTATTAATAACTGCCCTTCCATTCTCGAAGGGATATGTCACAGGAAGAACTGCGCAATCTGAATCAATGTTGGTGAGTACAAATGCTCCCGGGGAGACAGACTGACAGTGCAAACACGTGACTTCTGAAAGCTGTACCTAGTGTTGACATTGGAATGAAAATCATTTGGCAGTTTTGTTCCATTGTGAGGTGTTTTCTTATAACAGGAAGCTCGGGATGATATGCATTCTACTTCCCCTTCTTCACTAACCCATACAGCTGATTACTGGCACTATGCAGGACAATTTCTCTCTGTCACCCTCGTCCAATCCTCCTTGACCCTCCAGCACTTTCCCATATGACACCATTCCACGAAATCACAGGAGGTGTAATGCTGCTCGATTACGTTGTCTCTCCTCACTGTGTAAGGTTCCAGTGATTTATCTGACCATCACTCAATTTAGGAAACTGAATTTCCGGCTCACAATGTGATATCGTCTGGACTGGGGAGAGAAAAACAGAGCGGGTGACAAACGTGAGTACAATATACGTTCTATCTGTAAGCAAGAAAAGGGACTGAGCTTCAAGGTCCCTGTCACTGCAACATCCCACTGTGTTCCCATGCCTCCATTTCAGTTTGGTCTGCTGCAGAGCTCCCGCATGTCAAAGCGCAAGTTGGAAGAGCGACACGTCATTGAGAGACCATGCAATCTTCATATCCAACATCGTGTTCAATCATTTTAGACCCTGTGCACCTTCTTTC
>NW_025169612.1:0-1751 GCF_004010195.1 Chiloscyllium plagiosum | reverse complement strand
CCAGCATCTGCAGACCTCACTTTCTCCTTGCTGGGGGAAGGAAAACTGCAATGCGATTAGATAGTAGTACGCATGCACAGTTTGGGCAAGGAAATGGCAGGGAATGGGCAGAATAGAAATGTGGCGCTTATTCAAGGAGCAGGTTCTGTGTGTCTTTGATAAGTATGTTCCTGTCAGAGAGGGAGGAAATTGTCAAGCGCAGCAGTCATGATTACTAAGGAAGTTGAATCTCTTGTTAAGATGAAGAAGGCTTGTGTTCGCATGAGATACGAAGGCTCAGTTAGGGGCATTGAAAGTTACAAGTTAAACAGGAAAGACCTGAAGAGAGAATGAAGACGAGCCAGTAGGGAACTGTGAATTTGTTGGCAGATAGGATAAGGGAAAATCCTAAAGCTCTCCATAGGTATGTAACGGCTAAAAGAATGAATGGACTAAAATATGGCCAATGAAGGACAGTCGTGGTAAGAAGTGTGTGCAGTCGGAAGTGATGGGGAAGCACAAAAGCAATATCTTCCGTTGGGATTCGCACTGGAAAAACAAAATGTTGTCGAGGACAATACTGAGATACAGGCTACTAGACAAGATAGGATTGAAGTTCCCAAGGACGAGGTGTTACAAACTCTGAAAATGTGAAAATATATAAATTCCCGTGGGCTAGATGGGATTTATCCTAGGATTCTCTGGGAAACCAAGAATCAGATTTCTGAGCATTCCACTTTGATCTCTATGTTGCCATTGTCCAAAGGAATAGTACCAGAACACTACAGGATAGTAAAAGTTGTTCCCTCATTCAAGAAGGGAAGTAGAGTAAATCGTGGAAATTATAAACCATTGACCCTTCCGTCAGTTGTGGGTAAAGGGTTGGAAAAGTTCTAAGAGATAAGATTTGTAATCAACTCGACTGGAATAAGTTTATGAGGGAAAGTCAAGCTGGTTTTGTGAATGGGAGGTCTCGACCCACAAACTTTATTGAGTTATTTCAGTAGGTCATTAAACTGAATGTCGGTTTGCTCACTGAATTGTGAAGTTCATTTCCAGACGTTTCATCACCCTACTAGGAAACTATTTCAATGGGTCTCCAGGCGAAGCACTGTTCATGATTCCTGCTTTCTATTTATATGCTTCGGTTTCTTTGGGTTGGTGATGTCATTTCCGGTGGTGATGTCATTTCCTGTTCATTTTCCTCAGGGGTAGTCAATGGCGTCGAGCTCGAAGTGTTTGTTGATAGAGTTTTGGTCGGAATGCCATGCTTCAAGGAATTCTTCTGCATGTATCTGTTTGGCTTGTCCGAGGATGGATGTGCTGTCTCAGTCGACTGTAGTGTTTGTCTATTGTAGTGTTTGTTACAGTTCTTGCATGGTATTTTGTAAATATCATCAGTTTTTGCATATGGACAAGTAGGCAGAAAACGAGCCACCAGGATACATGAACATCAACAAGCCATAAAAATACGTGACCCTCTCTCACTGGTATCCTTACATACAGATAAGGCATGGCACCACTTTGACTTAGACAACGCATCCATCCAAGCACAAGTGAAACCGAGAATTCCGAGAAGCATGGCATTCCAACCGGAAATCTATCAAAAAGAACATCGAGGTAGACCCCATCTACAACTCCAGAAAAAAGAACAGGAAATGATATCAGTACAGGACATGACATGACCAACCCAATGAACCCCAAACATGTAAATAGAAAGCAGAAATCATGAACAGTACGTCGCTCGAAGGGCCACTGAAGATGTTACCCAG
>NW_025169611.1:0-1751 GCF_004010195.1 Chiloscyllium plagiosum | reverse complement strand
AGATTATTTGATTGGAAACACAGCACAGGATTTCAAGGAGAATTCAGGGAAATTGCACAAAATCAGAAAGCATATTAGTAGAATCGTGCTGACCCAAAGGGTGGAATGGCCTCTTCTGTACCTTAACATATCTGTGATTAAAAATTACACATGGATTTTAGCACAATCAGTCATAAACATGTCAAAATGCCTGATATTCAATCTGGCTCCACAACTATTATTTGAGAGAATCAGTGACTAAATTGATTTCTCAAACACATTGCTGTCTCTAGGTGCACATTTTAAGAAAAAACAACGTCATAAATAAATTATCCAAAGCGGAAATTGGATTTTGTCGAAGGAGGAGGATACAGATTTATAAATTCGAGTTAAACAGAAATGTAAAAATGTTTTACACAAACCAGTTTGCCGGCAAATTCCCTATTCTATATGTACAGAGCTGAATTTCGTGATTTTATTTTCTAATCAATGAGAATGAGAGTATTTGCTGATAGGAAAATGAAAGCAGACGCTATGCTGAGATCTGAAAGAGCTACTCGATTCATCATGAACTGAATGTTACCTCACAATGTGTTCATCGTAAAAGTTTATTAACATTAACATCATAGATCCCTAGGTGGGGAAATAGGGCATTCGGTTGAACATGTCCACACCAACTCACTGCACAGCATTCATATTAGAGTCAGCCCTCCAGCCTGCATTTCTGATGGCTCGCACATCGAAACTTGTACACTGTGGGCAATCCACTTCACCAGCAGAGATTTGCACTGAGGGAGGAAAAACGCACACACAAGGGAGGAATGTGAAAATTCCACATGGACTGTTACACAAGGCTGAAGTTGAATCCAGATTCTTGGCGTTGTGAGGCAGCACTGCAAAACACCGTGTCGGCCTACTGGGAAGAAAACGCACCGGTACATAGACACTGAGTGACTGTTCTCGTGAACAGACTGTGGAGAGAACGAAAGTCAGTTATGCAGCCGTACATGCATTTGTTTACAAAGTTTGTGTGTTTCTACTAGAAACCAATTTTCTGAGTCGTTGTTGGTTGAAAAGACCAGCCTGTTTTAACAGTGAATAGATTCAAACACAAGGGATTTTCTCAGCGTTCTCAGTGCCAACTTCTTACAGTTAGGGTAAGGATCGTGGATGTTACTGATGGAGACGTCGGAGTCAACTCATATTATTTTTGGGTGAGCTCCCTCCTTCAGAGGCTCAATGTTCGTGGTCGGGCGACCTGGGAGAGGTAGGAAGCTCCTCTCATTCAATGATGGACGGATCACCACCGTTCCTTGAAATCCCTAATTTTGTCTGTTCTCTGGCCTGAGCACCTGTGACAGCACACATGTGCACTCCATTATCACACCCGGGAGGCAGAGCAGATACGAATCCAATCCGTCTCATTTGAGAGTTCTTTTACACAGATGGGTTCCTTTTGAATCGTGTAACAATTAGCCACTGAAATTCTGTGATTCTGTCACTTATTGGTCTCAGGACATAAGTAGAAGCGGTCAAATCTAAATTGCCCCCGCTCAGTCAACTTTAAGCCACATCTATAAAAGTGCCAGTCATTCACTCCTATTTTTCACTTCTAACCAGCAACTACGACATTAATAATCCGAACAGGAGATAAACTCACTTCGAATGTGATGACACAGCCAGTAGAATGAACAGCCAATGTTCAGCTCAATAACCAATTTTCCAATTGAACATTACGTAATAAGGGTGTCAAATTCACGACCGGAGATTAA
>NW_025169610.1:0-1751 GCF_004010195.1 Chiloscyllium plagiosum | reverse complement strand
CCTTTTCAAGTGCCTCACTGAATTCCATATAGACCACGTCCACTGCTCTTCTTTCATAGATTCATGTAGATGTATAGCATGGAAACAGGCCCTTCGGTCCAACCCGTCCATGCCGACCAGATATCCCAACCCAATCTAGTCCCACCTGCCAGCATCCGGACCATATCCCTCCAAATCCTTCCTAGTCATGTACCCATCCAGATGCCTTTTAAATGCTGTGATTGTACCAGCATCCACCACTTACTCTGGGGCTCCCATTCCATACACACACCACCCTCTGCGAGAAAAAGTAGCCCCTTCAGTCACTTTTATATCTTTCTCCTCGCATCCTCCTATCCCCTCTAGTTCTGGTCTCTCCCACCCCAGGGTAAAGACCTTGTCGATTTATCCTATCCATTCTCTTCATGATTATATAAAGTTCGACAAGGTCACCCCCCAGCCTCTGACACTCCAGGGAAAACCGCCCCAGCCGATTTAGCCTCTCCCTGTAGCTCAAATCCTCCAACCCTGGCAACATCCTTGTAAATCTTTTCTGAATGCTTTCAAGTTTCAGAACATCCTTCCAATAGGAGGGACACCAGAATTGCACATAATATTCCAAAAGCGGTCTAACCAAAGTCCTGAACAGCCGCAATATGTTCTCGCAACTCCTATATTCCATACTTTGGCCAATGAAGGAAAGCATGCCAAATGCCTTCTCATCAATCATCTTCAAAAATTCTTCAAAACATCAAGTCAATGTTGACACGAATTCCCATGCACAAAACCATATTGCCTGTCCCGAATCATTCCTTGCCTTTCCAAATACATGGAAGTGCTTTCCATCAGGATTCACTCCAACAACCTTCCCACCCCTGTTGTCAGACTCACCGGTCTATAGTTCCCTGGGTTTTCCTTCCCATCTTTCCCATCCATGTTAACCAAACCCCAGTCTTCCAGCACCTCACCTGTTGCTATCGATGATACGAATATCTCAGCAACTGGCCTAGAAATTACTTCCCTAGCTTCCCACGTGTGTCCGTGTCTATGTGTGCGGATATAGGTGTGTGTGTGTGTGTGTGTATAGTGCAATGGTGGACATCTGTAGTGCGCCATGAGCACAAGTTCACGGTTGAGGCCCTCACTATGGGTACCAAACTAAGCTATCAGCCTCTGCTCGGCCACCATTCGCTGCTGCCTGTCCCGAAGTCCGCCTTGGAGGATGGTCATCCAAATGTCTGAGGTCGAATGTCCTGGACCGCTGAAGTATTCCCCAACTGGGAGGGAACACTCCTGTCTGTGTAATTAAATAAAAACTACTTTTTTTTTAAATGAGGAAAATAGGGTTTTGGGTCCAATTCTACTGTCGGAATCGAGTACTTCATCTGCAGAAATACTTTTATACTGATCTCTCCACTGTAAGCATAACCTTCCCTCACAAAATCAGCGATAATGTGCACTTTACTCAAAGACACAACCCAGCTGACATCTGTCAAGTGGACAACCTTGCCTCCCCACTGCTCCTGATAATGTGATAGTCTGTAGTTTGGTTCACATGCATTTAAATCAAAGGATTTAACGGTTTCATCATTTGTAAAAAAATTGAGTTTCAATCATGAGCAAAAGCTCAACAGGATCTGATCATGGAAACCATGGGAAGGTAAAGATTGTTGTTAATTAAATGAAGACGAGCGTAAAGCTGATGTTGGGTGGAAGAGGTATCTTGTAGTACAGTGGTCGTGTCCCTACACATGCTCCAGAGCTGTGCATTA
>NW_025169609.1:1498-1751 GCF_004010195.1 Chiloscyllium plagiosum | reverse complement strand
ACTGCGTTGGCCGGGAATCGAACCTGGGTTAACCGTTTAGAAAGCAGCTATGCTCCCCACTATCCCACCATCACCCTGCTAGTAACTCTCTCCCCATTCCCAAATACACTGAACAAGGCCGTGATCATCACCAACTGGATTGGGGCTGAAATCCAAACAAGAAATTGCTGGGGAAGCTCAGCAGGTCTGACAGCACCAGAATCAGAAGCCTTCAGTTCTGAAGCACAATCCCTGGATCCGAAAGGTTCCCTCC
>NW_025169609.1:0-1452 GCF_004010195.1 Chiloscyllium plagiosum | reverse complement strand
CCAGCAATTTCTGTGCTGTCTCTCAGATCTGTAGCATCTGCAGTTCTTTGTTGGAAACAAAGCAAACATTGAGCCACCGAAGGGGATATTGGGTCAGGTGACAGTCTCCATCATCCATAGAGACAGATGGGAAGGAGCATGGAATCATAGACTCCCTACAGTGTGGAAACTGACCATTCGGCCCATCATGCATCCCACCAAGACTCACCCCCGCTACCCTATCGCTATAACCCATGGCTAATCCACCTCACCTACACATCCCTGGACACTATGGATAATTTAGCATGGCCAACCCACCCAAACCTGCACATCTCAGGACTGTGGGAGGAAACCGGAGCACCCGGAGGAAACCCACACAGACCCGGGGAGAATGTGCAAACTCCACACAGAGAACTTTCAATCAGACAGGGATCTGGGTAATTGGAGAGGTTTAGAGAGGGAGTCCAGACGGTTAGACCGGTGTGTGAATGATGGGCCGAACAGCCTGATCTCAGTGCTGTAAAAACTCTTCAGTAACATTACTCCCTACATGCAGCATTCATCAAAGTTTGTATTTTGTTTGAATCCGTCCTGTTATTGACCTTACTGTGAATGAAATGGATGGAGAAGGGTTGTTTGTGCACTCAGGGAGCCATGTTACTGTAGAGTTTTTACAGCACTGAAATCAGGCTGTTCGTGGTGGGGAGGGAGGATTAATGTGTCAAATCTATACAAGGATAAACTTCAGCCTGAAAACAGTCAGAGTTCCTAAGTATTACAAACATCCATATAACTCTTTTCCTTGGGGAATTTCTCCAGTGCATCTTGTCTATGGTGCACACTGCTGCGACTGAGTGTCTGTGGGATATAGGTAAATTAGTTACTTCTGCAATTCTGCAATTATAATTTGTGACACAAGGTAAATGAACTCACACCAATGTGTAATTGTTTTAGCCAAGAGCTGAGTCAACAAGAAAGGAAATGATGTGGAGGAAATATATAATTGTTTTTGTATTTGCTAAAAGTGTATGCCAGAATGAAACGTGACAGCAAAACAATGGTAAATATTACGGGCAAATAGATAAGATGTTGTAAGGGGATGAAGTTAAGCTAGATACGCCTGTACAAATAGGTATAAACATATGTTTCCCACTTTTACAGAGACAAAGGAACAAACCCCAATTAAAAGGGTCATAAGGATCACGGGAAGGTACAAATGGAGGGAGTAGATAATGACGAAGAAAGAATATGCCGAACAATGACCTAGAGCGGGATGGGGTCAAACGGCCTTGTGAGGCCAGAAGAAAGCATTTTGTCACAGACAAGGCCGGATAAGGCAAGAGATAAACAGGAGTAATGGGGCCAGTCTTAGGGAAGTGGAGGATGTAAACAGGGGTGGAGCAATGTAAAACAAAAGAAACCAAATTATATATTATTTAGTATGAATTGAATTTGGGTTGTGTATGTCCTCTG
>NW_025169608.1:0-1751 GCF_004010195.1 Chiloscyllium plagiosum | reverse complement strand
TGTGTTACAAGTGTGGTCACTGTTTCAATGTAGAAAGCATGACAGCCAAGCTACCATAAGCAAAACAACATCATAACGATTAGATAACCTTTTTGATTGAGAGATAAATATTGATTAAGATCTCAGAACATCCCAGTTCTTTTTCAAAACAAACAGTGGTGCTGTGTCCCTTTTGTCTATGGGAAAGGAAAAACAGCTTGTTTAAATAACAGAACTTCCAACAGAGTAATACGCCATCATCACGGCTTTGATTTTTTAACCTAAATGTAAACATCTCCCCAACGTCTACTCTGTCCAGGCCATTCAGTATTCTGTACGTTTCAGTTAGACTTCCCCCTCATCCTTCTAAGCTCCAGTGAGTATATACCCAGAGTCCTCAAGCATTCCTCAGATGTTAAGCTTCTCATTCCTGGGACCATTTTCGTGAACCTCCTCTGAACACACTCCAGGGCCAGTACATCCTTCCTGAGATATGGGGCCCAAAACTGTGCACATAACTCCAAAGGGGAGTCTGACGAGAGCCTTATAAAGCCTCAGAAGTACATTCCTGTTTTTATATTCAAGTTCATAAATGGGAGGCACGGTGACACAGTGGTTAGCACTGCTGCCTCACAGCGCCAGAGACCTGGGTTCAATACACACTTCAGGCATCTGTCTGCGTGGAGTTTGCACATTCTCTCTGTGTCTGTGTGGGTTTCCTCCGGGTGCTCCGGTTTACTCCCATAGCCCAAAAATGTGCAGGTTAGGTGAATTGGGCATGCTAAATTTCCCATAGTTTTAGGTGAAGGGGAAAATGTAGGGGAAAATGTAGGGGAATGGGTCTGGGTGGGTTGCTCTTCGGAGGGTCGGTGTGGACTTGTTAGGCTGAAGGGCCTGTTTCCACACTGTAAGTAATCTAATCTAATCTAAAATGCCATCATTGCATTTGCTTTCCTAACTGCAAGTTTACCTTGCGAGAACCCTGGGCTAGAACTCCCAAGTCTCTTTGCATTTCAGATTTTGGAATTTTCTCCCCATTTAGAAAATAGTCCAAGCCTCTATTCTCCCGACCAAAGTGCATGACCTCACACTTTCCCACCTTGTAATCCATCTGCCACTTCTTTGCCCAATCTCCTTACCTGTAAAAATTCTTCTGCAGCCTCCCCATCTCTGCAACCTATCCCTCTACTTATCTTTGTATGGTCTTACAAACCTAGCCAGAGCACCATCAGTACTTTCATCTAGATCGTTAATGTATAAAGTGAAAAGTTATGGTCACAACACCATACAGCACTAGTCACCAGCTGCCATCCTGAAAAAGACCCTTTTATCTCCACTCTCTGCTTTCTGCCAGACAGCTAAGCTTCTATCCATGTTAGCACCTTGGCTTTGATACCATGAGCCCTTATCTTACTCAGTAGTCTCCTGTACAGCACTTTGTCAAAGGCCTTCTTAAAGTCCACGTAGAGCACATCCCTGGGCTCTCCTTGGTCCAACCTGCTCATTACTTCCTCAAAGAATTCTAGCAGATTTGTCAGGCATGACCTCTCCTTGATGAAACCATGCTGACTTTGCCCTATTTTACTATACACTTACAAGTATTCAGAAATCTCATCCTTCACAATGGTTCCAGAATCTTGCTCACGACTAAGGTTAGGCTAATCAGTCTGTAATTTTCCATCTTTTGCCTTACTCCTTTTTTAAACAGGGGTGTCACATTCGCAATTTTCCAGCCCTCTGGGGCCCTCCCTGATTCTAGCAATTCCTGAAAG
>NW_025169607.1:0-1751 GCF_004010195.1 Chiloscyllium plagiosum | reverse complement strand
TTGGTGCCCTGTTGCTCAGAATTTGAAATGCCCCCAAGGCAGAAACATATGGGATCCTGCTCCCAAGACCTGCTCCAGATGGATGCTTGTTGCATAATAATAATGGAAAGTCACTCATCATCTGCGACATTCTCTGGTGGAAATTTAAAACTCCATTACAGGATCCAGAAAACATCACACCACTGCTCGTTCAGTTTTGGAAAGCTGGGCGGCATGGACAAGTTGAACCCAATGGTCTGTTTCTGTGCTGTATAATTCTATGACTGCAAGATTAGAAGAATTTTGAGCTGAGTTCTGTTCCTCAACTAACAACCCAGAGGTCACAGACATTTCGTGTGATGTCTCTTTATAAATTTAGAAGTTTAAACTCTTTGGGATATTAACAGGAAAAGACAGGGTATGTCGGGATCAACTCTTTTCACTGATTCGAGAACTAGGTGATATGGTCTGTGTATAGGACAAAAGGTGTTAGGAAGCACATCTATGCATAAGGCAGGTAGATATTTAACATCCTCTTCCACAAATAGCTGTGGATGCTGTATCAGTTCTAATTTCAAATCTGAGGTTGATAACTTTTTGTTAAGCAGAGATATTAAGGGATCTGCGTCAAAAGCAAGTAAATGGGTTAGGCCACAGATCAGCCAGGATCGCATTGAATGGCAGAAGAGTCTTGAGGGGTTGATCGGCCTATTCCTGTTCCTATGTTTCCTTTCATTTTAGTGTTTATTAGGTCGTCAGTGAAACTGTTGTCAATTTGCCCACCTCTTGACCTCAGCAGGCTTGCGAAGCATGGCAGAGAGTATTTACCAGTCAAACACACCGTGGGTCTGCGAAAAAAAAAATGGGATGGCAGATTTTCTTCCCAAATGTAAGTTGCTGAAAAAATAATCAGCAATGATGAAAATAGCTGTTACATTCACTGCCACTGTATTCCACGTGATTTCATAGATCTCAAATTGAATCAGCCAACACAGCAGAATTGGTACACTGTCTGGAGCTTTCATCCTATTAGTTCAAGAACCACAATACAACAGTACTGCCTCTGTGCAAAATAAATGTTCTTTACTTCTATTCGTTACAATAATGTGAAAGGATTTCAAAGTCTGTGAGAAGATTTATAGCTCGGATGCTCGTTGTTGTGGTTGTGTTCGTCGAGCTGGGAATTTGTGTTGCAGATGTTTCGTCCTATGTCTAGGTGACATCCTCAGTGCTTGGGAGCCTCCTGTGATGCGCTTCTGTAATCTTTCCTCCGGCATTTGTAGTGGTTTGAATCTGCCGCTTCCGGTTGTCAGTTCCAGCTGTCCACTGCAGTGGTCGGTATATTGGGTCCAGGTCGATGTGCGTATTGATTGAATCTGTGGATGAGTGCCATGCCTCTAGGAATTCCATGGCTGTTCTCTGTTTGGCTTGTCCTATAATAATAGTGTTGTCCCAGTCGAACTCATCTTGTCATCTGCGTGTGTGGCTACTAAGGATAGCTGGTCATGTCGTTTTGTGGCTAGTTGGTGTTCATGGATGCAGATCGTTAGCTGTCTTCCTGTTTGTCCTATGTAGTATTTTGTGCAGTCCTTGCATGGGATTTTGTACACTACATAGGCAGCTAATGATCCGCATCCATGAACACCAACTAGCCACAAAACGACACGACCAGCTATCCTTAGTAGCCAAACGCAGATGACAAGCAACATGAATTCAACTCGGACAACACTACTATTACAAGACAAGCCAAACAGAGAACAGCCAGGGAATTC
>NW_025169606.1:0-1751 GCF_004010195.1 Chiloscyllium plagiosum | reverse complement strand
TGTAACATCTCCTGACTTATTTCCTATCTCTGTGACGTCTCCAGCCTTACTTTCCTGTCACTGTAACATCGCCAGCCTTGCTTTCCTATCTCTTTTGCATCTCCAAATTTGCTTTCCTATCTCTGTAACATCTCCTGACTTATTTCCTATCTCTGTAAGGTCTCCAGCCTTACTTTCCTGTCACTGTAACATCACCAGCCTTGCTTTCCTATCTCTTTTGCATCTTTGCATCTCCAAATTTGCTTTCCTATCTCTGTAACATCTCCTGACTTGTTTCCCTCTCTCAGTACATCTCCAGCTTTGCTTTCCTGTCTCAGTAATATATCCAGCCTTGGTATTCACTCTCTGTAACAAACCTTGTTTCCCTTTCTCAGTAACATCTCCAGCTTTGCTTTCCTGTCTCAGTAATATATCCAGCCTTGGTATTCACTCACTGTAACACCTCTCGCCTTGCTTTTCTATCTCTGTAACTTCCCCAGCCGTGCTTTTCTCTATCAATAACATCACCAGCATTGCTTTCCTATCACTGTAACATCTCCAGGCTTGCTTTCTTCTCCCTGTAATGTCTCCAGCCTTACTTTCCTATCCGTGTACAATCTCTGACCTTGTTTTCCTATCTCTGTATCATCTCCAGCTTTGCCTTCCTATTTCTGTAGCATCTCCAGCCTTGCCTTCCTATCTCTGCAGCATGTTCGGCCTTGCTTTGCTTTCTCTGTAACATCTCCAGACTTGCTTTCCTCTCTGGAACACCTGCAAACTAGCTTTCCTATCTCTGTAACTTTTCCGGCCTTGCTTTACTATCTCTGTACCATCGCCGGCCTTGCTTTCCATTATCTGAACCATCTCCAGACTTGCTTTCCTCTCTCTGTAACATCTCCAGCTTTGCTTTCCTCTCACTGTAACATCTACAACCTTGCTTTCCTCTCTCTGTAACATCTGCAAACTTGCTTTACTATCTCTGTATCATCTCCAGCCTTGCTTTCATATCTCTTTAACATCTCCGGCCTTGCTTTCCTATCTCTTTAAGATCTCCAGCCTGGCATTCCTCTCCCTGTCACTCTCCAGACTTGCTTTCCTTATCTACGTAACATCTTCTGACTTATTTCCTATCTCTGTAACGTCTCCAGCCTTACTTTCCTGTCACTGTAACATCTCCAGCCTTGCTTTCCTATCTCTTTTGCATCTCCAGCCTTGCTTTCCTATCGCTGTAACCTCTCTAGACTTGCTTTCCTATCTCTGTAACATCTCTTGACTTGTTTCCCTCTCTCAGTAACATCTCGACCTTTGCTTTCCTGTCTCATTAATATATCCAGCCTTGCTATTCTCACTCTGTAACACCTCTCGCCTTGCATTTCTATCTCTGTAAGCTCCCCGGCCTTGCTTTTCTCTCCCTGTAACATCTCCAGCATTGCTTTCCTATCACTGTAACATCTCCAGGCTTGCTTTCTTCTCCCTGTAATGTATCCAGCCTTACTTTCCTATCCCTGTACAATCTCAATCCTTGCTTTCATATCTCTGTATCATCTCCAGCCTTGCCTTCCTATCTCTGTAGCATCTCCAGGCTTGTCTTCCTATCTCTGTAGCATCTTCGGCCTTGCTTTGCTTTCTCTGTAACATCTCCAGACTTGCTTTCCTCTCGCTGTAACACCTGCAAACAAGCCTTACTATCTCTGTAACATTTCCGGTCTTGCTTTACTATCTCTGTAACATCTCCCGCATTGCCTTCCACTATCTGAACCATCTCCAGCCTT
>NW_025169605.1:0-1751 GCF_004010195.1 Chiloscyllium plagiosum | reverse complement strand
TTGGCATGGTTGAATGCAAAACTCCTTGTTTGAAAAGGAACACATATGGAGGAAACTGTTTTAATTACGAACACCTGGCTTTTTCTTAATCAACAGAGAGAACGAGAGACGTTTCATGGACAGATGAGGTAAAGTGTTTGAGATTGTTAAAATAAAGGCATTGCCAGACAAAACAGCAATATACATCGGCGTGCACATGAATGAGAGATGGATGGGAGTTTGGTGTGAGTTCGAATCAGATTTGCTTCGGCAGGTTTGAAGCCGGGAGAGTCAGGAGCAGATTATTGGCTTCATTACGACTCTATTTCATAGCTCAAGATTCAACCGGCAAATGGAATAAGCCAGTGATATATATTCTGGAGTGGTAAGCATTTCAAGCTAGAAATGGTCAGGGAATGGTGTCAGGAATCAGCTCATAGTCCAAGGGACCTCCCACGGTTGTGACTTGCCTGCTTCAGCTGCAGATATTGGCCAGGGATGGGATGGAAACAGTGGAAGAAAGTGGAGTTTGTAACCAGAACAGTTCCATGTTCTTAATGTTTAAATAATAAATGCAATGATACTGTGCATTGCCGTTCTCCGCTGAAACTGAGTCGGTCAACACAGAGACCCGTGAGTAACACTGCCAGACAAGAAAGGGAGACAGTAATTGAACACATTCATTGATGTAGTTTGTAGTGGTCTTTAGAGTGAAAATCTGAATCCAAAGTTGGAACAGGAACAATAAACGTGGCAAGAAGTGTAGATTATATGAAAGAACAATAATACACTCGTAACTGGTTTATAGAAAACAAAATCTGTACAGTGATACTTACCAGGAACACCAACGATAGCCAGGAATGGATAATAAAAGTATCCAATAATGAAAAGAGCATAATAGATCTGCGATGATAATGGCCTCCAAACAAATGCAGAAAGGTACCAAACGTAATCGGATAAGTGCCTGTCTATTGTTGGAACATTCCAGTCTAATGTTCTCAGATTCTGATCTCTCCTCCCCCTCTCTTTGGATCTGCTGATCCCTGTCAGTGCTGTCGGTGATGGTCCAGCTCATGTTATGGGATAACACATTGAACTGAGCCCATTTATCATTAAAAGATGGAAAATCTCCACTGGAATAATTACCATCCATTGAGACTGGCATTGATCACAGTCACTTAACAAGTAGGCTCAGTTAACCAGTTCCATGCATCACTTTTCATAACACTATAAAATGGAACTTTTAATGGGTTTGGATGGAATGGACGAGGGTTGCTGAGGGATGGACCATAAACCTTTCAAACTTTTAAATCTTGTCTTCCTTTTATATGAGAGTATTAACAGAACACTGCAGGTGTCTATCTATGATCCACTCTGTTTATGAAAGGCAGCAGTTATGAAATAATAGATCGGCTGTATAAAAAAAGTCGGATGGGCAAGTTTATAGATACCTCAACACAAAGTACGGTACTTATTGACCAGTGTGAGGCTACTCCTGGTTTTCATGCCCTGTTATCAAATCTTTTCATAATCTTGAGACAGAGCTTTGAGACTGCTGCTCATGAACAGGCCGAAGCAAGTCTGTTCCTATGGACGTCTTACAGGGAGATAGAAAAGACCGTTCAGCTCATATTAGCTTGTTGCTACTTAAAAGTTGGAAAGCTGGAATATTGGCATATTTTATCAAAATAATCATTCAGGACAAAGGGATGTGTCGCTACAGCTGCATGAGGTGTTGTTGAGAGGGAACCTGGAGTACATTGTGTTGTTTG
>NW_025169604.1:0-1751 GCF_004010195.1 Chiloscyllium plagiosum | reverse complement strand
TTCTTATCAATATCCCTCCATTTTGAAGATCAGTCTGGTGAACCTTCTCTGGGCTTCCTCCAATGCAAGGACACTTTCCCACCAGATAGGGGACCAAACCTGTTCACTGTATTCTCACTGTGGGCTGACAGGAGTCCTCTATAGTTGTTAGAAGCCTTCCCTATTTTTATTCTCCATTCCCTTTTGAATCAATGCCAGCATTCCATTTGCCTTCTCTTTGTCCTGCTTGTCCTGTATACCACCTTTCTGAGATTTATACACAAGGATTCCCAAGTTACTCTGTGATGTAGCTTTCTGCAGTTGATCTGAAACCAAGAAGTGACATCAATAATCAGGAAGGTGCTGGAATGTATGGTAAACAATATGCCAGAAATGCGAACTGCACAGTTAGAAACCTATGGAAAAAGCGCAGTCCATACGACCATCATTTATAGGAGTAGAATTAGGCCATTCGGTCCATCGGGTCTATTTCACTATTCGATTATGGTTGAATTGTTTCTCAACCTCGTTCTCTCACTCACTCTCTGTAACCCTTGATCTCCTTACTCATCAAAAACCTAGCTATCTCTGAATCACTTAGCACCCACAGCCCCATGAGGTAGTGAGTTCCACAGATCCATCACCCTCTGGCTGAATAAAATCCTCCACATCTCTATTCGAAAGATTCGTCCCTTCACTCTGAAGCTGTGCCCTTGGCCATCTCTGAGTTAGATACACTGAATCGCTGAGCATCCACAGCCCCATGATGCACTGAGTTCCATTGCTCTAGCTGAATAAATTCCTCCAAATCTCTATTCTAAAGGGTCGTCCCTTCACTCTGATGCTGTGCCCTTGGGCCCTAGTCTCTCCTCTCTTGGAAACATCTTGCCCACGTCACTCCATCCAGGCCGCTCAGTGTTCTGTAAGATTGAATGAGATTCTGCCGCCGCCTCTGAAACTTCATCAAGTGCAGATCCAGAGACTTCACCTGCTCCTCTTTAGACAAGCATTTAGTCGCTGGGATCTTTCTTGGAAACCCATTTCTCGTACCCCTTCACTTCCTTTGTCCAGACTCTGAATGAATAACGTTTAGAGTGTAGTCCCAACACTGACCCCTGCGGAGCTCACCTCATCACTAGTTCCCATCGTGAAAAAGACCCCTTTCTTCACACTCTTTGCCTTGTGCCAATCAGACAAATCCTCTATCCATGCTCAGCATGTTGTTCTGAAAGGGAAATTTCATTTCACACACACTGCTGGATTTATTTTTCTGTAAACAGCAGAGTATCACCATTACCTTCCCATCTGTAATTCCCTGGAGAAGGTGGTGGTGAGCTGCCTTCCTGACTCAGCACAGACCTTTGGGTGCAGGGACGGACACAGTACTGGGAGGATGGAGCGTGGCTTAGAGGGCACCTTGGAAATGCTGGTGCCCCCATGCACCTGGAGCTCCTGTCCTTTCAGGGAATAGTGGTTTTGGGTTGTGAAGGGCTGCTGAAAGAGCATTACTGAGTGACTTCAGAGCTGCTTGTAGATCTTTTATTCCTTCATTCATTCATGAACTTGAGCTTTGTTGGCTGAGCCAACATTTATTGTTGATTTCGAGTTGTCCCTGAGAAGATGGTGGTGAGCTGCCTTCCTGAGCCACTGCACCAGCCGTTGGAGCTCTTGATATCTGTGTACCCTCCAGCAGGCGCTACAACACGACTCACGTCTGTAACTGTATACAGACAATGCAGCTCACCCTTTCATATCTGACATCCTCTCTGCCA
>NW_025169603.1:0-1751 GCF_004010195.1 Chiloscyllium plagiosum | reverse complement strand
TTAGCAGGAGCCTCGGCTTTGGGAAGTGTGACTGGACCACGAAACCAGAAGGGACAGAAAGCCGATTAAGTGAGAGAAACTAAAAGCAATGTCGCTGTCAGAGGGAGATCACAGGAAGTGAGACCTTTTCCTACAGCAAAGAACCTAAGACCAGGAGGCAGTGTTTCCTCCCCATGCTGGGTTTCAGGAGATATGGCCAGAGCTGAAGCTGAGTTTGCAATGGGACGGGCAGGGTACCATGTTACTGACCATGTAGGTGTGAACAACATACAAGGGTCTGCCTCGTCACTCTCAGGAACTCGCTGTTTAACTAAGAAGCTGACCCACTGGATTAATACCTGTGTGCAGTGTTAATTAGCACAGGGCCAATCAGATCAGGGAGCTCCCTTGGTGCCTTGCAGACTGCTGTGGGAGAAATGGGTTCTGGTTCCCTTCTCACAGATGCTGCCTGACCTGCTGAGGTTAGATTTCAGATCCCCAAGAACAGCAGGGTTTTCCCTTTATGTATTTTCTTTCTCCTGTTTCAATGGGTCATTTGTGATGCTTAAGATCCCACATGTTTTCTATTTCCCCCTTCAGCAGATCTTGT
Organism: Chiloscyllium plagiosum; assembly: GCF_004010195.1. Classification (NCBI taxonomy): domain Eukaryota; kingdom Metazoa; phylum Chordata; class Chondrichthyes; order Orectolobiformes; family Hemiscylliidae; genus Chiloscyllium; species Chiloscyllium plagiosum. The sequence goes on along the minus strand of NW_025169603.1, from coordinate 1,162 downwards.
CGCAGTAACAGACCTGTGCACATGAACACCAAGGCAACTCTATCCATGTTCACATTTCAAACGAGTTTGTCTCTCTTTAGCCTTTTATGCCAAACTCCATCACAGCGGGCTTCAGTCTGTTCATTTCCCTCCACAACCTTCTGCTATTTCCTGGTGACATTATTATTCACCTGTCTGTGCGACCTATCCTGTTGGTCGTTATCATCCACAGTATCTTCTCCAATTCCAAGTTAGATATCAAAGAAAATATTAATTGTCTTTTCTGTCTCGATAATAAATAACCGTCTGTATCATTTGTCTATCGCGAACAACATGATTAAAATATTCATCCTTGCCATAAAAAAGCAAATTGGATTTTAATTCTGCTGTTTGCAAGTTGCAGTAATTTATGATCACTCAGCACTTTTCAGTCCGAGCACATTAATTCCCCATGGTGAGCTTGAGCCATTTACTACAATAGCTTCAGTTTTTATCCAGCCTCTTATGTAATAATTTGTGAACCAGATTGAAGGTCCTTACCTTCATTTATGTTTTATTTTATTCCATCACGTATGTTGAATTTTAACTCCACACTGACTCTCCTTATACAGAGCCACCCTCTCCAGTTGGGTTTGTGTTGCTCTGCTCCAGGTATATTCCAAGTGTAAACAGCACCGGTGGCAAACTGACCCGCCTGTTGTCATCAGGAATAGATTCTTGTTGTACTTTTGAGACTGGTGTCATATTGTCACATTTGTATGTTGGGGCAGTAGAATTACCCTTTTGGTAGAGAACTGGCTCAAAGGTAGAAGACAGAGGGTGGTGGGAGAGGGTTGCTTTTCAGACTGGAGGCCTGTGACCGGCGGTGTGCCACAAGGATCGGTGCTGTGTACACTGTTGTTTGTCATTTATATAAATGATTTGGATGTGACCATAGGACGAATGATTAGTAAGTTTGCAGATGACAGTAAAATTGGAGGTGTGAAGGTCAGTGAAGATGGTTACCTCAGAGGACAACGGGATCTTGATCAGATGGGCCAATGGGCTGAGGAGTGGCAGATGGAGATCAATTTAGATAAGTCTGAGGTGCTGCATTTTGGAAACGCAAAAGAGAACAGGACTTATATACTTAATGGCAAGGTACTAGGGGTGTTGCTGAACCAATAGACCTGGAGTGCAGCTT
>NW_025169602.1:0-1751 GCF_004010195.1 Chiloscyllium plagiosum | reverse complement strand
TTTTGTATCCAAATGGCTAGTTCTCTCTATCTTTCATGAGATCTAACCTTGCTAACCAGTCAACCATGGGCAACCTTGTTGAACACCTGACTGAAGTCCATGTAGATCATTTCCACCGCTTAGCCCTCATCAATCCTCTTTGTTACTTCTTCAGAAAAATTGACTCATGTTCATGAGAGGTGATTTCTCACACACAAAGCAGTTATTAACACACACAAAGCAGTTATTAATATCCACGACTTAACTGTACATTGGGGTCTGCGTCATCCAATTACAGGTGTTAATATTCTGGATAAAGTTCACGTACACCAGCTTTGTGTTAGTGACTGTGTCTTGAATCTTGTTAATAACACCAATGCCGGTTAGTTCCTTTTGAAAGGCAGTCCCTTCCGTCTGCTCTGTCTCCTCTATCCCCACCGTAGACAGTAAGTGGGAGGAGCTCATGGACTTTCCATGTAAGTGAGACTGAGAAAATCGTCCCTTCATTCCACTAGCCCACCAGGAAATGGTGGTAGTGTCCTTACCTCTGAACCACGAGGTTTGGGTTCCAAGTTGAGTAACAGCATCTTTGAAGAGGCTGATTGGAAAACATGCCCAAGCTCCCAACTGTCCCTGCCTGAGCCTCCAAACAGAACCTTCCTGTAGTTTCCCTCCTGTCAGACTCTCCCATTGCTTAGATTGTCCAGGATTCCCTGCTGCTGCTGCACTGCTCCTGTCCCTCACTGACCTGTCCATCCCCCAGTGTCTTCAACATTCATTCATTGTTCACAATCCCATTGTCCCAGTCCTCCAGCCCCGCCCCTTCCACCCTATTGGGCAGCTGCTGCTGTCACTCACCCAGGCTCCTGTAGGAGGGGCAACCAGTGCACGGGCGCAGTGCTGGCCAAATGTTGGTGTAAGTGCAGTACCGGTCAGTGTCAGGGAGGGAGGCTGTGGATGTGTGGGATTAATCTGTCATTGGCTGCTCCCTCCCTTCCTCCCTCTGAGAACAGGACCCAGAGGAATGGTCCCAGCCCTGGTATCGTGACAATTGGTCGGCGTATCAGTGGGGGGAGCATTCTGCAGAAAGTTATCAGAACTCGTGTGAAGATTCAGGAATGTTATGGAAAGGAACAAGGATGGGCCTGCAATTAAAGTTCTAATTTGGTTCATTTTAGTTCAACCAGATATGATTTAGCCAGTGTGTGCAGGATGGTTCTTATCAGAGGGTCGGTGTGGGGAAAATAAATAAGAGATTCCAGATTGGGGAAAAAAACAATTTTGGTCTGACCAGGAAGGAAACCCTGGGAGGTGGGAGAAGGATTCACCAACACCCAGGAGGCTCTGAGTCAGAGTAATAGACTTGATTAGATTAGATTTCCTACAGTGTGGAAACAGGGCCTTCGGCCCACACCGACCATCGGAAGAGTAACCCACCCAGACCCATTTCCCATGGCCGATTCACATGACCTGCGCGTCTTTGGATTGTGGGAGGATACCGGAGCACCGAGAGGAAACCCACGCAGACACGGAGAGAATGTGCAAACTCCACACAGACAGTCACCCAAGGCTGGAATCGAACCTGGGACCCGAGTGCTGTGGGGCAGCAGTGCCATCGTGCCACCCCCTTTTTTTTGTTCTTCGCCTGCAGGCAGGAGCTCGGAAGCTGAATTCAAGAAGAGGAGAGAGAGTGTGAGAACTGGGTGTGGAGGAAACGAGTGAGGAGATTTGTTTGGTCATCAGTTAACAAGAGAGAGAAATTGTGAAACTGA
>NW_025169601.1:0-1751 GCF_004010195.1 Chiloscyllium plagiosum | reverse complement strand
TACCCTAAAACAATGCCCTCTAGTTCTGGACTCCCCGACTCCAGGGAAAAGACTTTGTCTATTTATCCTATCGAAGCCCATCATAATTTTGTAAACCTCTATATGATTGCACTGTTCAACCACACGAACTGGACAAGTGAACTATTCCCTTACTTCCTGTTTATTACAGTAAATAAGTTGTACTTTGGTGTGCAATAGTGAATTGGCTTTACTTTTTCAATTGGTTTGGATACTAATTGGTGTAAGGGACCACATTTCCTGGAGTGTAAACTGCAAAATGGAAGTTGCTACATTACTGTATGTACTAGAAAGTTTTAATACAACTTGAAGGTCAAGTGAAGTTGCGTGGCAGACAGGTTAGCTATCTAAGTTTGTTACTTTTCAGAGTAGTGAAGTGGATACTTTGAATATGGCAGCGGAACTCTGAATCAAAAAAACCCCTCTTACTACAGCCTTTTGGAATTGCTTTTAAAGTGCAGTTTCACAGACTTGCGAGGCAGTGCACTCAGATACCTCTGCACTCTGTCTGTCAGCCTCCCCTCTCTTCCGAGTGAAAACCAGGCTAAGAAACCTCGAGATTTGGTAGAAAGGATTCCACTACAACACCGAGATACACCCAAACAGCTGCTGGATCATAGATCAAATCATGACTGCATGGATAATATTGAGACATCATTGCTAAACTGTGAGAAACTCATCCCCTACCCCCATGCGGCCTGAAATTTGATTTACAGAATTGGTTTCTCCTTGACTATATTTTCCCCAAACAACTAATCTGCAGAAACGAGTGCTAATGGCTGGCATGTTGGCTTCAATAGCTGCCTAGGATAGTGTTCATTCTTGTCAGGTATCTTGGTGCCACCTGGTCGGCGTGAGCTTTGTGGGGATTGAGTACCTGGGGAGACTGGGTTAAAAATCACACAACACCAGGATATAGTCCAACAAGTTTAATTAGAAGCACTGACTTTCGGAGCACTGCTCCTTCATCAACCACCTGATGAAGGAGTGTCGCTCCGAAAGCTAGTGCTTCCAATTAAACCTGTTGGACTATAACCTGGTGTTGTGTGATTTTTAACTTTGTACACCCCAGTCCAACACCAGCATCTCCAAGTCATGGGGAGACAGGGAATGCCCTCAGGGCTTCAGGAACGGTGATAGTATTGTGAGGTAGAAAACAAGTTAGCAGATCATCTAGATGGTGTATTTCTTCAGGCAGGAAACTGCTACGGTAATGTCTCATTTTACTGTTAGTTCCTGAGCTGAGTGTGGTCAAGTTGAGGTGCCAGTGGCATTATGGGTAGGCTGTGTTTGGCTAAAAACAGACATGGTTTCTGTGAGCAATTGGTAGGTAGGCAAAGTGGTTTGCTTTTCTCCCACACTTACTAATGGGTCAAATCGGAGGTCATACTCTCAATTTCGGGTCAAATTTCAAACGAAGCCTCAAAGCAACTTGGCCTAATCTGAAGCCATTGCTAGGGAGAGGGATAGAGTTGGCAATTAGGCTGCGCTGTTGAAGATGGTGAATGCAAATTTAAGTCTTCACAGTGATTATTAAGAAGTAATTTCTGCCCATATAGTTATTGGATGTCAGACAAACCACCTACTGGTTTTGTGACAGTAGATGTAAGGGAGGTGCTAGTAAGCTGTCCAGGAAAAAGATGAATTGAAGTGGAAAAAAGGAGTGTATAGAGTTGCTCCAGGATTCTGTGTTCCCTGGGTCCACCTCAGGTGAAAACCTGGCCCATTACAAA
>NW_025169600.1:0-1751 GCF_004010195.1 Chiloscyllium plagiosum | reverse complement strand
AGCTGCTGTCTTGAACCATTCGCAGTCCATTTGTTGCAGATAGGCCGTCAATGTTGGAAGAGAGAGTGTTGCAGGATTTTGGCTGAGTGATTCTTCATCTTTTATTTCTTCAAATGCTGGTTAACTTTATCACGATCTGCACGTGACTTTGAGATTTCAGTCAGCAAATCTTCACCATCTCGCACACTGTATAAAGGAATATGTACAGATTAGAAATTCAGAACAGACAATTCTAGTTTATCTGGAATATCTTTTTCCCCTTTCTTCCCCCAAAGCTGTAACCCTGCAGCCCACTTACTCTCTCCCACCATTCTGACTCAGCTACCCCCTAATGTACACTCTCCCATTTTCATGGAGTAAATGATAAACAGATCTATGCCACCACTTCCCGTCCCTGGTGAGACTCTGCACCCTTTCTGGGTTCACTTCCTTTCCCTTCAGTTGCTGCAAGTCAATAAGGTAACAGCAGAATGAAACAAAAGGAAACAGAAAAGGAAGGTGGCAGATCCTGGACAGAAGAGGAACCTTCAGTCTGGGAGAATGGGTCATATCCTTCTTTGTTCCCCATTAATTGATTCCCACCATTACAATGAATTGGGGATGGAGAGTGGTCCTACATGGGTGTGGTGATACTTTAACCACCAACTGATCAATACTATGAGCAGATGCATTCCTCCTCCAGCCAATCACAGTGTAAAATACTTTCCGCAAAGTATACTTACCCAAAGCACATCTCCAAAACCCGCCCACATGTACAGTGCTGGGTTTCCCCACACATGTATGGGCCCTGCTTCAGGGATTGTGGGAGTTGTAGTCCCCATGAAGCCACTGGAGCCCTGTCTCAGGAAAGTGAAAGAAAAGTGTGGACTGGAGGGTGTTGTGTATAGGATCCCCATTCAGACACACAGAACATATGGGCTGTCACTGGGTTTTACTGAGACATCTGCTTCCACAACCTGATTTCTGACGTAAGGAATGTAGATTCAGCCAACTGGGGTGTGGCGAGGTTAATAGGAGGAGCAGATTTTAAGCAGAGGTAGCTCAATGGTAAGCATTGCTGACTCACAGCGTCAGGGACCCAGGTTTGATTCGAGCCTTAGGCAACTGTCTGGAGTTTACACGTTCTCCCCGTGTCTGTGTGGGTTTCCTCTGGCTGCTCCAGTTTCATCCCACAGTCCAAAGATGTGCAGGTTAAGTGGATTGGCTGTGCTAAATTCCCACAGTGTCCATGCCAGTGCAGGTTAAGCCATTAACCATGGGAAATACAGGGAATGGGTGAGTCTGAATGGGATGCTCATTATAGGGTTGGTGTGGACTCCATGAACGATACCCTGTTTCTGCACTGTAGGGATTCTATTCTATTCTCATGAAGAAGAATGTACTTATCTCAATGTGTTGTGAATCTGAGTAATTTCCTATTCAAAATGCAGTGGATGCCAGGACAATGAGCAAATTTACTGAAGAGGTACAGATGTTGAATTTGCAAAGAGATGAAGGGTGAGAGAAAGCATGCAGGAAAATCCAGCTGAGACCGAGCTGAGCTCAATCATCCTAGTATTAAATGGTGGAGCTGGTCCGAATGGCTGCATTGCCTCTCCTGTGCCCAGTGCTTATCTTCTTACAATAATAACTGGAAAGCTGAATCCAAAACTCACCACCTTCACCAAAGGAGATTTTCAGAAAAAGCAGGATAGTCAGGCGGTTTAGAGTTCCAAACGTAGATAGTTAGGAAGGGTGTAGGAGATAATGAT
>NW_025169599.1:0-1751 GCF_004010195.1 Chiloscyllium plagiosum | reverse complement strand
ATTGGAAAAAGGTTTAGGGGAGATGTCAGAGGTCGTTTCTTTATACAGAGAGTGGCGTGTGTGTGCAATTAACAGCCAGTAGTTATAGTAAATTCAGCTATATTAGGGCTATTTAATTGGATAGGCACATGAATGAGAGCATAACGAAAGGTATGTAGGTTAGTCTGATCTTAGAGTAGGATAAAAGATCGACAGAACGGCAAGGCCCGAAGGGCCTGCACTGTGCTGCACTGTTCTATCTTTCCAGTTTCACCCACATTGTGGATTCTCATCAATTGTTGAATGTGTGAGGGAGTGATGTGTGCGAGATCAGGAAGCTTTGGAGGGGTGTAAGGCCAAAACCGCCAGTTATGGGGTGCATTTTTACAGTCACCTGAAAGCCAGTATAATATGTGTGTTTCCTTAGAGCAGACGGAATCCGCCAAGTTCAGTTATTATTGAGATTTTTGGATTGCCGTTTGCTGCTGGTTACTTCAAATACATTCTACTGCGTGACCCATGTAGTAATCTCTGACCATTCACAGAGATGTACAATTTTATTTTGATACTGGAGAATGTGAAGTTGACATTTATTAGATATGGATTTAGAAGTTTCTTTGTGAGACACAAGGCACTGCAATAGATTGTCAACTTGTTAACGTCTTCACCCATGTCTGATTCGGGGTGCAGATGTATGGAGTCTGGGAGGCCGTTCAGGTTGCATCATCATAGGCAACTTGTATTGTGTGATTCTGGCTCTCCATGTCAAAACGTCTGCTCTCTGGGCCAGGCTCTGACTGAAGATGAATTTTAAAGATTGGTTGCTGGTCAGCCATTAGTATTTAACCTGGACAACATTTGAACTTACGCTAAGACCAATGATAGTCTGTTGGCGGGTTTTCCCCCTGCCCAAGGTGGATTCCAAATTATTTGTTTTGAAGTAATGTTTGGCTGACTGCCCTGAACCAGATTAGAAGCTCTATGCACAGATTTTGGAACAGGCCACTGAGTCTCTCTGTATCACAGGCGTCTTTGAGGTCCAATAACACTGTAAATGATTTCAGATAAATTGGAAGCAAGTTTCAGCGAAGCTCATTGCAAGGTGTTGAATTTACTGACCCGAACAATAATCGGATGTTTGCTATATTTCATGAGTGGGCAAAAATAAGATGTGAATGATAATCATTCAAGTGAACTATAATCTCTTAAATCAATTATGTTGATTCTATATTTATGGAACTAAAATATAAACTCCTGTCAAGATTTTCTAACATAGAAATAAAGCATGTACATTTTATTTCATCGAAGAAAGAACACAACTCTTGTGGTGATTAGAATTAGATATTCAATGTCAGAATTCAAAGCTATGTTTTGCCACTCCAATATTATTAAAGTGATTGGCTTCTGAATGATTAGAGTGAGCAAACGATTGAACATACAAATAGAATTAGCGTTCTTATACATTTATATATAAACAATCAGTTTAATTTCTCACTGAAATGTACGATCTTGAGCTATTTGCCAGCAATTTAAAAATGGTAATGATTCAACATGGACTGTGAATATTAAACTAAATAAATGATTTGTGTTATCAAATTTTCGGGAACAATAATTTGAAAACTTGCATTTTTTTAGAATGAATGGTGTTTAATATGAAATTTGGACTGTGAAAAAAAACAACGAACATAATATCGTGTCAGTGAAAAGTCAGAGCTTTCCAAAGAGTTTTGTGCCAAAGTAATTATATATTTGTTTTAGTAATTGGAATACAA
>NW_025169598.1:0-1751 GCF_004010195.1 Chiloscyllium plagiosum | reverse complement strand
GTTTCTAACGACATGGTATCATGGCCGTCTCATTCCTAACGTCTTTATAGTCCAGGAAATACTGCCCGTGTCTATCATTATGTCTTTATGTCCCTGTATATTTCAACCTGAGAAAGGATGCTGGGTCTAATTCAATGCATGAAAACTCACCACTAAGCTGTGCAATCTTATTACCGACATAGGAAAGGTGGAAGCAATTTCAATTACAGCTGAATGGATTGGTTGCAACAGAATCGTGTCAAATCCCAGTCACATACTTGACTGTTGTTCTAATAGTTATTTCTTCTCTTCGTGTGCTGAAGTAACACAGTGAGGGATCAATTACTATTGCCAGACATACACAAGGGGACATATGAAATGCTGAATATGTGAGATCAGAGCAGTTTGTATTGACATACCATTCACTGTTCGAATATCAGTCTTAGGAATTATACAAAGAGCGATTTTGAACGAAATTTGAGCAGGGAAGTTTACCGCATGATGTAACACCATATTGTGTGGTTACTTTGTTGTTTACCTCATTTGTGTGTTTTGCCTCTTTGGGGATTTTGAAGTTATCTCCTCCATACAAACGTTCCGTGCTTTTGCACCATTATACAAAAGATGTAGTAGAATAACACCCAACGCTGCTTGCAAAGTTATTGACCCCTGGAAACAGCACTGTGCATTCTCCTCGAGACTGGAAAATAATTTGCTGCATTCCCGCTCTTATTGGTCTTTTCATTACATCGGCTTCTGTTCTTCACGGAATCCGATTAAGCAGATCTTATCACTGAGTCATTTCTTTGTATGTGTTCAGATCATGTGAGCAGAATATCACAGTCCATAACCCAGAAGTCAGACCATACTCAGGGAACGGTCCTCTGCTCTTGATCATTTCATGAACACCAGGAAGAAATATCTATGCTCTTCAAAATTTACTAACCTGTTTTCCAGAAGCAAGGTAAACAGCTCCAGGTTTCTGCTTTTGTTGTCACACGGACCAAGGTTGTAAATGCTGGAACCAATTGTGACTGTCTGCTTTCCCACATCCATTTTCTCCCCAGGAAGTGTTAAGATGATGGTCTGAATCGGATTCTTCTAAAAAGAAGAATACTTTTATTATTGATTTCTGGTTTATGGGCCCACTAGGCTACAGCTCGGCCTCTGTATATCGCACTGACGACAGCAGTTTCCAGCCGTCTTCAGCTTTTTTGTAGCAAGTACCTTCGAGGATGACATCAAAAGATGTTCGCTGTGACTGTGTGGCACTCTACCAATGGAGACAGCTCTATCAATGGAGGCAGCTCAGTCCGCTGGGATGGGATAATATCTGCAGTGTGTCCTGCGGATCAGATACAGTGCACTTTATCATTCAGATCATACAGAGTGAGAGCGCTCGAAAAGGACAATTGGTCACTCGTACCTGCGTCAGCTCGGGAGTTATAAAATATGGGTTAAAGCAGAAACTAGGGATTTGATCAGGTTTCAAGTGTTTACGTGAGACAGGAAGCAGAAAAAGATAGACCGTGAAGCGATTGGGATCTGACTACAGGAGCAGGAAATAGGTTGTACATCGCAGAGGAGAGCTTTGAAGTATTGAATTCTGGTTGATGGGCTGATCATGCTTTCACTTGGCCACGCTGCAGCAGAAGATAATATGTCAATGTCTCTTGGAATTGTGATGTCATAGGCAAATATCACCGTTAGAGCTGGAAATATGTTGCTGGAAAAGCGAAGCATGTCAGGCAGCATCCAGGGAACAGGAGAAT
>NW_025169597.1:0-1751 GCF_004010195.1 Chiloscyllium plagiosum | reverse complement strand
CTCCAGAGGTGTGTCATACATCGCTGAACATTTAAAAAAAAAGGAAAACCTCTCAAACAACGGGCTGTTGTCATTTGGAAAGTGCAGTATGTGTAATTAGGAATCAGCACTTTGGGTCACCTTTGCTGATTCCCAGTGTGTTCTACGGGAGTCAGTAGTTTCTATCAGTGTCCACCGTTAAAGCTACAAAACGTTCTCTCATATCTCTCCTCAGTAGGTAATTCCTCCCTTTTGAATATGGACATTGAGCACGCAGTCCTATCTCTTTTTTTTAGCAACAAATGGCTACCTTGCTTCCAGCTTGCTATCAGCAAGAGGTTAACTTGCACTGTAAACGTGTGGCAATACAGAGAACAACCCTCCATACATGACCCAGGCGAAGATCACAAGATGCAGCACAAGCCAGTGTTTATGTCCAGAATTAGATAACCAGGAAGGATGTTCTCCATGGCTGGGGAGTCCCGAACCAGGCCTCACGGTTTAAGGATACTGGCTCGGGCATTTTGGACTGAGATGAGGAAACTTTTCTTCACCCTGACAGTGGTGACTCTTTGGAATTCACTGTCATAGAAATTTATTGAGTCCAAAACATAATAGTTTTTTTTCGGACTAAAGGGATCAAAGAATGATGGAACAGGATACTGAGTTGGATAATCAGCCATCATCATTTTGAACAGCAGCGCATGCTTAAGGTGCCGAATGGCTTAGTGCTTCACCTATTTCTGTAACCATTCTGTGGCTTCAACAGATGTATTTTGTTCAAAAGCTAATCAAGATGATTGTGAATTTGACATTCCTAAAATTAAATTGAACAATGAGGAAGTTCTGGAAAACTGGGATAAACTGCTGAGTTACCTTCCAGATGAAAATCGAAACGACCTGAAAGAGTTGGTATAATCACATGGAGAGATATTGGGAATAACCTGGGAATTACTAATCTCACTACACATAATATTGATTGAGGAAATGCTGTTCCAATCAAGCAACAGCCTATAAACCTAATCTTTGAAGGTTGGCACAGGTTCAGAAAGAGACTGAACACATGAAGCATAACATGGTCGTACATTGGATCAAACTTACTTTTTGAGTGTCACTTTCTTTTCTCGTGAACTTGAATTGTCAACGTCCTCAGAATTTGGAAAGAGTTTGGACTCCATGTTTGTTTTTCAGCTTCAATTGAACGCAATGACAAATTAAGACACTTCAAGCAAGCACTTTCAACTACAATTAAAGAGGCAGCTTGATATAGCACTTGGGGCAAATGGGATCGAATGTTATGGGGGAAAAGCATGATTAGGCTATTGAGTTGGACAATCAGCCATGATCGTGATGAATGGCAGAGCCGGCTCGAAGGATTGCATGGCCTCCTCCTGCTCCTATTTTCTACGTTTCTAAACCGGCTTAAATACCCAAGAAATCTGAAGATTCAGAACTATAAGCCGTCATCAGATGATTTAGGTAAACAGGTTACACATTAGATTTTTTAGTCAGCATATAAAGTTAGTCCATATGATCTATCAGTATTGTTTCTTGAGGCTGAGATTACAGTTCATTAGAAGCTTTCCCACCACTAAGATGAATCTGTTTGCTGGATTTTTCCAGACAATTTTGCACAAAAATATTTTAAATGTTGTGATTCTCCAGTCTCTGATTCCATGTCTGTATTTGAACAGGATTAAGTTGTTGTGGATATTTTCGCTGCAGCTTCAATGTTACTTTTCTCTGTATCCTCAGGTGGCTCCAATTCAGTT
>NW_025169596.1:0-1751 GCF_004010195.1 Chiloscyllium plagiosum | reverse complement strand
TTTGACAGAATTTTGTAATCTGCATTCAACAGAGAGATTGGTCTCCAATTTTTGAGTTCCTCCCTCTCACCCTTCCGCTTGTAGCTTGAGAATGAGAGATGGGAAAGAAGGTGGTCACAAGGCATTTAGAAGATTACAATACAATCAGGCAGAGTCCAAGCTTGGGTTTGTTAGTGGGAAACCTTTGACAAGGTTACAAGACTTCTTTGATCATGTGACAAGCAGGTGGACAAAGGGGAACCAGGAGATGTGGTAGATTTGTATTTCCAAAAAAAATTGAGTCAGATGCCCCATAAAACTTTACTGCACATTAAATCCTCAAGGTGATGGGGTAATACATTAGCATGAATACACCATTAGCCAACAGGGTGTTGGGATAAACAGATTAGTTACAGTCTGAAAAGGTGGAGCGAGTGAAGTACCATAGTAATTAATGTAGGGCCCTCAAATATATATGATCTGGATCAATTATTTTGATAAAAAAATTGACTGTCTTGAAGCAGGATTTCCTGACACTACAAAGATAGGTTGGCAAGCAAGTTGCGGCTGCTCCAAGGTGTCTGCAAATGAATATTGATGAGTCAAAGTACAAAGAAAAGGCACTGGAGAATAATGTGGGAAAATGTCACTTTGGTACGAAGATTAGATTAGATTCCCAACAGTATGGAAACAGCCCTTCGGCCCAACAAGCTCACACCGACCATCCGAAGAGTAACCTCCCAGACCCATTCCCCAACCCCATATATACCCCTGACTAACACACCTAACACTATTGGCAATTTTAACAAGGCTAATCCACCTGACCTCCACATCTTTGAACTGTGAGAAGAAACCGGAGCAACCCCACACCGACACAGGGAAAACGCACAAACTCCACACAGACAGCTGCCTGAGCTGGGAATTGAACCTTGGCCCCTGGTGCTGTGAAGCAGCAGTGGTAGCTACTGAGCCATTGCACCACCCAAATGGACAGAGACTGCAGAATACTTCAGTCCAGAGAATCAAGGTTTCCGAAAACAAGAACCATAAAATGTTTGCATGCAGGTAAAGGGAGTAATCAATGAGCAAACGCTGAAGAAGTGTAAAAACATGGATGTCCTGCTACAGATTATTGATGGGGGTTGATGAGACAACACCAGGAGAACTGCGTAGAGTTTTGGTCTCCTTCCTTCAGGAGGGAGAGAATAGCATTGGAAACAATTTGAAGAATGTTCACCAAGCTGATCCCTGGGGTGAAAGGATTTGATTATGAGGAAACTTTGAACAGGTTGGAGGCATATGCTCATTGGAATTTGGAGGAATGAGGGGGATCTTATTGAAACTGATAAGGTTCTGAGGGGGACTGAGAGGATTGTTTTCCCATGCAGGGTAATCCACAATGAGGGGGATCACAATAAAAGGGGTCTCCAATTTAATATGGAGATGAAAAAGAATTTTCCTTCTCAGAGAATCCTTAATCTTTGGAATTTATCTGCCTGGATCGTGGTGGAGGCCGGGTTGTTGAATATATTGAAGGTTGGGTTGGATTGCATTTGGAGCAAAAAAAAATCTCTGTCAAAGGCTCCAGGTAGGAAAGTGGAGCCAAGGCCACAATCAGGTCAGCCAGGATTGTATTCAATGACGGAGTGGGGTCAATGGGCCAAATGGCCACCTCCTCCTAATTAGTGTGTCCTTATGCTGGTTTGGCACCAGTTTGGTCATCATCACTTTCGAGAGCGTTTTTAAAAATTCAGACACAACAATGTGAGAAC
>NW_025169595.1:0-1751 GCF_004010195.1 Chiloscyllium plagiosum | reverse complement strand
CTCTCTCTATCTCTCTCTACAGATGCTGCCAGACCTGCTGAGTTTCTCCAGCACTTTCTGTTTACCGACATGAAGCCCCAGAACATGGTCCGTGCCACAACTTGCTGAAGGGGCCTGATAGGCACAAACCCATACCTGTTGTGGGGCACTGTGCCATTGCTTTATGATAATACCATCCTGAGCAGGGCCAACTGCTTCTGCAAGATGGCCATTGGGAGAGAAGACCATAAAATGGTGCAGCAGAAGTAGGCCATTCAGCCCATTGAGTCTGTTCTGCCTCTGTTCAATGAGATGATGGCTGATCCGACAATCCTCAACTCGACTTTCCTGCCTTACCTCCTGGATTTTTCTTGATTAAAAATCTGTATTTTAGCCTTGTTAGCTTTTTGAGTATCCCTGGAATCTGACATCCAGAAGATAATGCCCAAAACACAATAATTTATTTGGTATTTTTAACATGCACCTATTTGTCTCTCCTATCACAGTACTCCCCACCATACTGGGGCGTAATCTCCAACCTCCTGGCTCAGAGGCAAGAGGCGCTATGCTGACTCTTGAGCCACAAGAACTCCTTGTGACATAGCACGAAGTTTCTGCAAGGGTTCACTTTATCAGGGCGTCACTGACATTGTCCATTCCCAATTGCCTTGGAGAAGATCATGGTGAACTTTGACCATCTTGTGAGGGACAGTGATCCAGGGGCTGTCTGAGTTTTTTGACTCAGCGACAATGAATTAATAAATAAAATAACATGCATTATTGCAGGAATCGAGGCATTGCGAGGTTTTCTCTGGACGGTAATTGCTTCTTATTATTTTAACAATATTAAAACAAGGAAGATCGTTTTATCTGAGGTGAGGAACAGGGAGAGATATCAGCTGAACACGTGGCTGCAGGGATGGTGCAGGAGGGAGGGTTTCAGGTACATGGATAATTGGGGGCTCATTCTGGGGAAGGTGGGACCTCTACAAATGGGACGGTCTTCACCAATATCCTGGGTGGGAAATTTGTTAGTCCTATTCAGATGGGTTTACACTAGCTCAGCAGGGGGAGTAGAGTGGTGCTGGAAAAGCACAGCAGTTCAGGCAGCATCCGAGGAGCAGTAAAATCGACGTTTCGGGCAAAAGCCCTTCATCAGGAATATAGCTTCAGCAGGGGGATGGGAACCTGCGGCGTAGTTCCAGTACACAGGAGGATGAGAGTAGGAAGGACATGAACAGGATTTCACAGTCGCAGTAATGTGCTGGCAGACAGCAAGCTGGTTTGAAGTGTGTCTACTTCAACACCAGGAGTATCCGAAATAAGGTAGGTGAGCTTGCAGCATGGATAGGTACCTGGGACTTCGATGTTGTGGCCATTTCGGAGACATGGACAGTGCAGGGTCAGGAATGGATGTTGCAGGTTCCAAGGTTTAGATCGTTCATTAAGATCAGGGAAGGTGATAAAAGAGGGGAGGTGTGCTTTGTTAGTCAAGGACAGTGTAACGATGGCTGGAAAGACTTTTGATGAGAATTTGTCCACTGTGGTGGTATGGACTGACGTCAGAAATCTCAGGAGAGGAGAGGTCACACTGCTGGGAGTTTTTTTATAGGCCTCCACAAAGTTCCAGGGATGTGGAGGAGAGGATTGGCAAAACGATTCTGTGCAGGAGTGAAGGGAACAGCCTGGTCATTATGGGGGTCTTTACCTTCCCCAACATTGACTGGAAATGCTATAGCTCTTGTACGTTGAATGGATCAGTTTTTGTCCAA
>NW_025169594.1:0-1751 GCF_004010195.1 Chiloscyllium plagiosum | reverse complement strand
ACCTATTGTCTATTGTCTATTGTCTATTGTCCTTCATCAGGTGGCTGTGGAGTATAAGATCGTAAGACACAGAATTTATAGCAAAGGTTTACAGTGTGATGGAACTAAAATTATGTTGTGAAAAAGACCTGGAGGTCACGCAAAGGTCCGAGGTCAAATGTCCCGGACTGCTGAAGTGTTCTCTGACTGGGAGAACTCCAGTCTGTTGATCATTGTGCGGTAAAAACAATGACTGCAGATGCTGGAAATCAGATTCTGGATTAGTGGTGCTGGAAGAGCACAGCAGTTCAGGCAGCATCCAAGGAGCTTCGAAATTGACGTTTGATCATTGTGCGGTGTCCATTCATCCGTTGCTGTAGCCTCTGCTTGGTCTCGTCAATGTGCCTCTTGTTCTCTAAGGGGTGAATCAATTGAAATGGGCTTAACCCCCTTGTCCCCTTTTTCTTTCTTTCACTCTTGTGTTTAAGGTGATACAACACTGATGGTCATGTTCATATATGTCTCTGTGTGTTTATATCTGTGGGTCTATCTCTGGCTGCAATGTGGCTCACTGAGGGGAAGTTTGAATGAATGAATGCATTAATTAATTAATTAATTAAAATGTGATGAGTCAGAGTCTCTCTCTCTCTCTCATTCCTCTCGCTCTCTCTCGCTCTCGCTCTCTCTCGTGTTTAAAATGATACAATGCTACCCTTTGAGGGCCTCCCCTGCCACTACATGAGCAGCTGATTTTGTTTTGGAGAAAGCATCAAAGCCTGTGAATCTCTTGATAAAGCATGGAAAGCACACTAGAAAGCATAGGTATTTCCTTCTTCAAATAATGTCTTAGGAGACGCAGCAGTTTTGTTCAATCGATGTTGCCCCTGACATGAGCAGAAGCAGATGAACAAACTCAGTGATGGTCTCATGTCCTCCACTTTTCAATTTGTTTCTCAATTTGTTTCAATTTGTTCACTCTTGAGGTGCCTGGATACAGTTACAATGGAAATACTCTATTTAATGTGTGTAATGTCAGGAAAACTGCCCAAAAACTAATCATTTCCACATTGCAGAACATTGCACTGCAGAACATATCTGAACATAGTCAAAAATCACACCTCACCAGGTTATAGTTTATTTGAAACTGCAAGCTTTTGGAGCCCCCGTCCTTCCTCAGCTAGCTGCCTGAGAAAAATGTGGGGTCTCTGAAAGCTTGCAAATTCAAATAAACCTGTGATTTTCGACTTTTTCCATCCCAGACCAACGCTGTCACCTCCACATCATATCTGGACATGAGCATGTTTCACTCTGAGGAGTCTCAGTACAATTGCAAACCTCTGCACACCAATACAGTGTCTGTGCCTGTTTGTCTGTTGATGCTGCTGTGAGCTATTCTCTCTCTCTGACTGAACCAATGCTTTTCAACCTCCATCATCCCCTAAACAGTGGTATGGGGAGGCCAGTAGACGATGGCATTGCATCACTTTAAACACAACAGATTTATTGGGAGAAAGAGAGAAAGACAAAACCTTGGGGTTAGCGTTAAGGAGGCCCATGCAATAGGGTTAGGGTTAGAGATCCCGTGCAATAGGGTTCGGGTTAGGTTTAGGGTTATGGTTAGGGATAGGCTTAGGGTTAGGGTTAGGGAGGCCTGCGATTGGATTAAGGTTAGGGTCAAGGTTAGGAAGGTGATAGGGTTAGGGTCAGGGAGGGAGGGAGATAAGGTTAGAGTTAGGGAGTGGTTGGGGTTAGGGTTAGGTTTAGGGATAGGG
>NW_025169593.1:0-1751 GCF_004010195.1 Chiloscyllium plagiosum | reverse complement strand
ATAATTACAGGACAGTGTCGGATTTATACCGAAAGATGGAAATAATTACAGGACAGTGTTTGGATTTATACAGAGTGATGGAGATAATTACAGGACATTGTGTGGACATATGCAGGGAGATGGTGATAATTACAGGACAGTGTGCGGATGTATTCAGAGAGATGGAGATAATTACAGGACCGTGGTTGGATTTCTCCGGAGAGATGGAGATAATTACAGGACAGTGTGCGGACGTATGCAGAGAGATGGAGATAATTACAGGACCCTGTTTGGATTTATACAGAGAGATGGACATAATTCTAGGACCGTGTGCGGATTGAAAGAGAGTAATGGGGATAATTACAGGACAGTGTCGGGATTTATACCGAGCAATGGCGATAATTACAGGACAGTGTGTGGATTTATACAGAGAGATGGAGATAATTACAGGACAGTGTGTGGATTTATACAGAGAGATGGGGATAATTACAGGACAGTGCGGGGATTTATACTGAGAGATGGAGTTAATTAGAGGACTGTGTGTGGATTTATACAGAGAGATGGAGTTAATTACAGGACAGTGTGTGGACGTATACAGAGAGATGGAGACAGTTACAGGACAGCTTTTGGATTTATACAGAGAGATGGAGATAATTACAGGACAGTGCGGGGATTTATACAGAGAGATGGAGATAATTACAGGACAGTGTGTGGATTTATACAGGGAGATGGAGTTAATTAGAGGACTGTGTGTGGATTTATACAGAGAGATGGAGATAGTTATAGCACAGTGTGGGGGCTTATACAGAGAGATGGAGAAAATTACAGGACAGTGTGCGGATTTATACAGAGATATGGGGATAATTGCAGGATTGTGTGCGGATTTATACAGAGAGATGGGGGTAATTACAGGATAGTGTGTGGATTTATGCAGAAAGATGTGGATAATTACAGGACAGTATGGGATTTATACAGAGAGATTGGGATAATTCCAGAGCAGTGTGCGGACTTTTACAGAGAGATGGAGATGATTACAGGACAGTGTGCGGACTTATTCAGAGAGATGGAGATAATTACAGGTCAATGTGCAGATTTACACAGAGAGATGGAAAAATTACAGGACAGTGTGCGGACCTACACAGAGAGATGGAAATAATTACAGGACAGTGTTTGGATTTATACAGAGTGATGGATATAATTACAGGACAGTGTGCGGACATATACAGGGAGATGGAGACAATTACAGGACAGTGTGCGGGCGTATACAGAGAGAAGGGGATAATTATGGGAAAGTGTGCAAATTCATACCGTGAGATGGAGATAGTTACAGGGCAGTGTGCGGATTTATACAGGGAGATAGGGATAATTACAGGACAGTATTTGGATTCATACAGAGAGATGGGGATAATTACAGGACAGTGTGCGGATTTATACGGCGTGATGGAGATAATTACAGGACAGTGTGCGGATTTATGCAGAGAGATGTAGATAATTACAGGACAGTGTTGGGATTTATACAGGGAGATGGAGATAATTACAGGACAGTGTGTGAATTTACACAGAGAGATGGAGATAATTACAGGACAATGTGTGGATTTATACAGAGAGATGGAGATAATTACAGGACAGTGTGCGGATTTGTACAGAGAGATGTAGATAATTACAGGATAGTGTGTGGATTTATACAGAGAGATGAAGATAATTACAGGACAGTGTGCGGATTTGTACAGAGAGATGTCGATAATTACAGGATAGTGTGTGGATTTATACTG
>NW_025169592.1:0-1751 GCF_004010195.1 Chiloscyllium plagiosum | reverse complement strand
ATGTGTGTGCGTGTCTGCATGTTTAGCTCTGTATGTGTGTGTGTGTCCACATGTGTTTATGTCTTTATGTGTGCGTGTCGGCATGTGTTTATATCAGTATGTGTGTGTCTGCATGTGTTTATATCTGTATGTGTGTGTATCTGCATGTGTTTATAACTGTATGTGTGCGCGTGTGACTGCATGTGTTTATATCTGTATGTGAGTGTGTCTGCATGTGTTTATATCTGTATATGTGTGTGCATCTGCATGTGCTTATATCTGTATGTATGTGTGTCTGCATGTGTTTATATCTGTATGTGTGTGTGTCTGGAAGTGTTTATACCTGTGTGTGTGCGTGTCTGCATGTGTTTCTATTTGTATGTGTGTGCGTGCATGTGTTTTTAGCTGCATGTGTGCACGTGTCTGCATGTTTATATCTGTATGTATGTGTGTCTGCGTGTGTTTATATCTGTATATGTGTGTGCCTGCATGTGTTTATAAATGTATATGTGTGCGTGTATCTGTATGTGTTTATATCTGTATGTGTGTGTGTCTGCATGTGTTTATATCTATAATTGTGCGTGTGTCTGTGTGTTGATATCTCTATGTATGCACGCGTGTCTGCATGTGTTTATATCTGTATGTGTGTGCATGTGTCTGCATGTGTTTATATCTGTGTGTATGTGCCTGCATGTGTTTATATCTGTATGTCTGCATGTGTCTGCATGTGTTTATATCTGTATGTATGTGTGTCTGTGTGTGTTTATATCTGTATATGTGTGTGCCTGAATGTGTTTATAACTGTATGTGCGTGCGTGTATCTGTATGTGTTTATATCTGTATGTGTGTGTCTGCATGTGTTGATATCTGTAATTGTGCGTGTGTCTGTGTGTTGATATCTCTATGTATATACGTGTGTCTGCATGTGTTTATATCTGTATGTGTGTGAGTGTGTCTGCATGTAATTAGACCTGAGTGTATGTGCCTGCATGTGGTTAAATCTGTATGTGTGCATGTGTCTGCATGTGTTTATATCTGTATGCATGTGTGTCTACATGTGTTTATAGCTGCATGTGTGCGTGTGTCTGCGTGTGTTTATATCTGTATGTGTGTGTGCATGTTTTTATATCTGTATGTTTGTGCATGTCTGCATGTGTTTATATCTGTATTTGTGTGCGTCTGTCTGTGTTTATAACTGCATGTGTGCGCGTGTCTGCATGTTTATATCTGTATGTATGTGTGTCTGCATGTGTTTATATCTGTATATGTGTGTCTACATGTGTTTATAACTTTATATGTGTGCATGACTGCATGTGTTTATAGCTGTATTTGTGTGCGTGTGCCTGCATGTGTTTATATCTGTATGTGTGTGTATGTCTGCATGTATTTATATCGGTACGTGTGTGTTTATATCTGTACGTGTGCGTGTTGCTGAATGTATTTATATGTGCATGTATGTATGTGTGTCTGCTTGTGTTTATACATCTATATGTATGTGTGCGTCTATCTGTCTATATCCGTAAGTGTACATGTTCGTGTGTCTCCATATGTATATAACTGTATGAGTTTATATCTGTGCGTGCGTTTATATCTGTAAATGTGTATGCATGTGTCTGCATGTGTTCATGTCTCTATGTGTGTGTCTGCATGTCTTTATATCTGTATGCGTGTATCTGCATGTGTATACATCTGTATGTGTGTGTGTCTCCATGTGTTTATATGTGTATGTGTGTATTTGCCTGCATGTGTTTATATTTGTATGTGTGTGTGTC
>NW_025169591.1:0-1751 GCF_004010195.1 Chiloscyllium plagiosum | reverse complement strand
ATCCCTTGTTGCATTAGAGCCAGTCTCCATACCGGAAACTTGGCTGCTCGTGCTACGTTCCCCTGTGAATCCATTACCCGCTACATTTTCCAACCCAGCATATTTATTTGAAATGGGGACAGCCCCAGAAGACTCCTGTACGAGCTGCTTAACTCTCTTGCCTTTCTTGGAGTTAACCCATCTAAGTAACTGTATCTGAGACGTTCCCCCCTTCCTATAACTGCCATCCATCACATACTGTTGCTGTTACCAATTCTTTATTGTCTTAAACTGTCTCCCCAACCGATCCATTCGCTCTGATAGGATTCGCAACCAGAAGCATTTATTGCAAATATATCCCGCAGTAACCCTTAAATCCGCCTTAAACTCCCACATCTGACAAGAAGCACATATGATTCTACTGAGGCCATTTGTGTTCCTTCACAATCTACAGACCCAGAGAAAGAAAAATGTCTTATTCCTCTACAAAACACTGCCCAAGGTTAAATTAATATTTATGGCTTATATTTTAAGATTAATTAAGAGACATATCTCAAAAACATATAGTTAAGGAAGAACCCACTCTACTCACTTCTGCAGACTTTCTGTACGACATAGTTAAAACAATTCACTATCTGTCTGGGAACGTTGCCCAAACAGTTCCTCAAACCAGTTGTAAATTTCACTGTTTGTTAATTTTCCTAGGGGCACTCTGGTATCCAGCGATACATGAATTCAAACAGCAAAGGCAGTAACTGTGCAGGTATGCTGTCCTGTCAGTTTCTTCCCCTCACCATGTGCTTCCTTTGTCTGTTCCTTTCCCTCTTAAAACTGCTGTTGCTTTGACTGTTTTTTCCCAAAGTTCCAAAACAATGCAACAGCATACAAAACAGTAATTGCTGCTTCTGGGATTCGAGGAAATCACCTCCAACACCTAAAATTGCTCAAAAAAAGGAGCAGCTGTTACAGCCAGGAATTTTTCCCCCACCCGCCCAGACTTCTGAAAATCCAAATACACTACTTCCACTGGTTGTCTGTGGTCTATGTTGCAAGAAACAACTTCAAATATTTCCAATGTTTGTCAGGCATGATGTCTCTGTCAGAAATGCATTGTGATTCTCTGCAATTTTGCTGATCATTTCTAAGTACCCAATATCACATCTTATATAATGGATTCCAACCCCTTCCATACATATGTCAAATCCATTGGTCTGCAGTCCTCCACATTATCTCTTCTTCTATGTGTACATAGATGGATCATGTTTACTACCTTTCAGTTATCTACAATGGCTATGGCCATTGCAGGATCTGCAAGAAAATAAAACACAGTCACCGACAGTTCAATTAATATGCTGTTTTATTTCTGGTATTTTGATATGAAGTATATCTAGCCCATCAACTTAGCAATGATCAATCGAGCTCCATTTTCAAGTCCTACCTTGTTGCTGATATGAATTGACTTTATTTCTTTAGTTCTAAAAGTCCCATGTAATCACTTGCTTTACACGGAGGTTTCCTGGTGCTTTCTCCATGAAGACAGATGCAAAGTAGCTGGTCAGTTTCTCTGTCATTTCCTTGTTCACCACAATAAATTCTCCTATACCTGACAAATTTCCACATTTGGCCTTACTTTTGTTTTTTTTTAATGTGTGGATTTGAGCAGTCTTTGTGTTTCCTGTTTGTTTGTATTCATGTGCTTTTGATTTCCATAACACATTCTTCGTCCTTATTTTCAGAATAGTAAATCTCTCAGAATGTTCAGGTTTGCGCAA
>NW_025169590.1:0-1750 GCF_004010195.1 Chiloscyllium plagiosum | reverse complement strand
GACGTTACAGCAGGGTGGGTTTGACCGGATTTATTTCTCGTCTTTTAATACGAGGAGTAGGGGAGAAGCCATACTAGTGAAGAAAAATCTTCCATGTAAATTTCTAGATTGTATTAAACACTCACGGAAGGATCATCATCCCCAAAGTCTTGAACTATGGGAAACAATACAGTATTTTGAATGTTTATTGCCCCCGGTGCACCCTCTTAAAATCCTGGTGGATGCATTTTCCAAAGTAAGCTATCGTGCATAGTGGCAGATTATTGTAGAAGGAGATTTCAACTGTCTTATGGACCCACGGTGGACAGAATGTCCAAATGTCCCCCAGTACCCTCGTTATAATGTAAGCAATTAGTGGATGTGTGTGCAGAACGAGATGTCTGGAGGCAGACATACCACACAAGTCGGGATTTTATTTTCCCCTTTAACGCACAGAAATGGCACGCGAGGGTTGATCTCTTCCCCATCCCTGCAACAATCTTAGATACGGTGGCATCCTGTACAATTGGGAATATTATCCCAACATTGCTGCCCCAGAATTAAGATAGAAGTAAATAATATTACATTTTATGCAGATGAGGGTCTTATGTTTTTGTCAAATCCCACAGTTTCGGCAGCTCACGTGATGCAATGCATTATTTCACTTATCACATTTTCGGGCTATAAGATTAATTTTGCAAAGTTTGTGACCATCCTTATGGGAGGTATTAGGGAAGTACCTGATGTTGAAGGCAAATCCTGTTTTCCTTTAAAATGGTCACGGGGGTGGTTTCCCTATTTTAGTATATTCATTACATCCGTCTTTGATCATTTATTTCACGTGAACAATGTCCATTTGTTTGAGAAAATTAAACAAGACCTTCAAAAATGGAAGGCACTTCCAATATCCTGGCTCGGTCGGATGGCTGTTCTTCAAATGAATGTCCTTCCTTATTTGCTATACCCCGTGTGAATGCTTCTTTTTATGTTTCCCAGTCAGATATTTAGGAGACTTAATGGCTGATTTAGCTCTTTTATTTGGAACCATAAGCGACTCTTTATCAAGCTAACCAAATTGCAACTACCCCACAGAGTGTGGGGAGTAGATCTCCCAGATTAAAAACTATCAATTAAGCTTTTTATTATCCGATGTTAGTGTCTGGGCAACTGAGGACTCGGTGTCAATACTGTTAGATATTGAACCCACTCAGACAAAGTGAACCCTTATTAGTCTGTTCTTCTTAGACAAAATGACAACATTTATGGAGTATTCTCATAACCTAATAATTATCAACAAAGTTAAAGGATGAATGACAATGCGTCAGTTCGAGGGCAATTCAGCCAAAACTATGCTCCTTCTCCCGACAATTGGTATAACGAGTTGTCAACCAGGGATAATGGATTCCAAGTTTAAACTGTGTGAAGCCAGGGGTGTAACTTGCTTGAGTGATTTAGAATTAATAGAATCCCTACAGTGTGGAAACAAGCCCTTGGACCCAACAAGTCGACTTCGACCCACCCAGACGCATTCCCCTGCCATCCTATATTTACCCTGACTAATGCTCCAACCTACATATCCCTGAACACATTGGGTGATTTATCAATAGCCAATTCATCTAACCTGCACATCTTTGCATCCAGGTGCCGTGAGGCCGTAGTGCTAACTACTGAGCCACCACGTGTTATTTGAGGGAGAAAGAATGACATGATTTGATCAAATAACTCATAAGTATGGTCGACCTAGTAGAGGCCTCTTCGTTTTTGTTTGTTC
>NW_025169589.1:0-1750 GCF_004010195.1 Chiloscyllium plagiosum | reverse complement strand
GCTGAAGCTTCAGTGTTTGCATTCAGTCTGGATTATCACTTGCTCATTGCTCCCCTTTTACATGAGAATGGAGAGAGAACTCTTGTTGGTGCAGTGTTTTTTTTAATCGTCCCAGGATATTTAAAGCTGCGTGCGCAGTGCAATCCCCTTCACAAGACAAAATGCTGAGGTCCCAAAATCAGGCGAATGAATGATGAGACAAATCTGTTTTGGTGGCATTAGATGAATATTGAGCAGGATACCCAAGGGAATCTCTTCAGAGTGGGATCTTGTCGAGCTTCCTGAGGTGGAGGGATTGGGGTCTGGGTGGTGCTGGTGGGGCTTTAAATGAACATCCCATACATAACATGGTGCAAGAGTTCACTGCAGTCTCAGCCTGGATTCTGTGCTCTTGTTTCTGAGGTGGCTTTCAATCTAATGACCATTTTGACTCTGAAGCAGGAGCATTGCCCATGGAGCCAAGGTCAGTAACAATGTAAACTGTGTAGCTCTGAAAGCCCAAGTCTGTGTTTCAGCTCAGAAGAATATCTGCTCATTCATCAAATCTGTTTCTGCCCCTCTGCAGGCTGACCAGACTGCCGGTGCCTTTTCAACACTCACGTTTTCCCATGTGCCACAGCTCATTCTCCTGAGGAATAGTTTACTCGGAGTCGAAAAGCGTGGTGCTGGAAAAGCACAGCAGGTCAGGCAGTTGTGCTCAGGCCGAGGACATGACCTTGTCCCTCTGTCAGATCCTCTTTGAGACACTCATGGCTCACCACCGCCCTCTCCAGGACAGTTAGGGAATGGCAACAGCAAGGATGGAGACGGGCACGCGTAGCCGCAAGTGCTGTTCTGTGCAGTTTGGGGGCCGTTTGTTCGGTCTTTGAGTGTAATTCATTTTGTGCCTGATCCCGGTGTCAATCCGAAGGACACTCCACCTTTCAGTCTGACATACCAGGGTCACACATGTCATGGCATTGCTTCTGGCCGAAGCTCCAGTCTTTCAAGAGATGAATTCAAGCCTCAGCAGTTTGATCATTTTAATTTTACATCATTTCTCCTGATTTCTCCTGATATGGGGCAGGCATTGCCTTTCCCTAATTATCCTGGAGAGGGCGGTGATGAGCCATGTAATATCTGGGAAGGAAGGCGCTGGAATCTGTGCAAAAAAAGACATGAAAATCAATGTGATGTTCACAAATGTTCTTTTGGCGAGGGAGCCCGGTCTGGACTCCTGCCCCACTGTGACAAGATCCATTTTTAATGACCCCATGATCTGGCTCAGCAAAGAACTTAGTCCAAGCAACTGGGGGTGGGTAATAATTATGAAGCTCGCCAATGATGAAGCAGAAATAATAATGAGAAG
Source organism: Chiloscyllium plagiosum (assembly GCF_004010195.1). Lineage (NCBI taxonomy): Eukaryota > Metazoa > Chordata > Chondrichthyes > Orectolobiformes > Hemiscylliidae > Chiloscyllium > Chiloscyllium plagiosum. The sequence continues at coordinate 402 of NW_025169589.1, read as the reverse complement.
GAATAATGCAGCTCCTTGCTGTCTGCCTTTTAGCGTCTGAGCCACCACACTCTCACCGTTCTGGGTCTCTAATCCTCTAACATTAATTCATTAGAGTGTGGGAATATATGAAGAGGTTTTATTTTGAACTATAGGTCTCTTTTCTCCGTGACTCTCTCCTTTTCAACCCCCTACAATCCTGTCACCAGATGCTTGTGCTGACAGCCTTGTTGTGCAGAGTGAAAGCTCTCGGTGTTCTCTGAGGCCTCACTGCCTTGTGTCTGTCTCCACTGCAACATAAGACAAATGACGTGTTTCTAAAACCCTGTTAAAATTAAAAGCCAGCAAAGAAAAAGCTGCAACAAGAGTTGAGTTGGTCTTGTTCAAGAAAATACTTTTCATTTTAAAATTACATTTTTGTCG
>NW_025169588.1:0-1750 GCF_004010195.1 Chiloscyllium plagiosum | reverse complement strand
TCCCACATCCGTTGTCTTCTTTTTCTGATACAGGCAGATGCGGATATCATTTTCATCAGGTTTTGTGGAGAGTTTTTCTTTGCAAGTTTACTGTAGAAAAAATATTGATCTGGCTGATTCAGCTCAATTATCACTTCAATCAAAACCTAAAACTATCTTTGTCCTTGCAATGTGCTTCAGTCCCCAGAACAATCCATATCTCTGTAATATCCCACTGTCTTTGCACACCTTTCTATCTCTGTAAACTATCGCATCGTGGTTTCAGGTACTTGCTGTCATCCCCAAAACCCTTCCTGTTTTTTCAACAAGGCCAATGAAACACTAGAACAAATAGAATGAAACAAGACAGATATGGCTGCACTGGAACCAAGACTGAGAACCGAATAAACAAATGCTTTCAGCATATATACAAGAAGGATTAAAAAGTCCACCACAGTGAAGCAGCATTGTATGTATAGGTTGGGGTCAGTATTTTTGTGATGCTTATCAATTTACACACTATTCCTCACTGTCCTCGCCCTGATTCCTTTGCATTGATTCTCTATATATTGTTTAAATATCAGAAATTTCTACAATACAGAGGAGATTACTCTCGAAATTGTATGCACTGATTAAAAAGAAGGTGCCACCCCGCTTCATCCTTTCAAAAAAACACAATCATTGTTATGATTCCACAGAGACTGTAGGACTTCAGGTTCAGATCTAGGCACATGTTTAATATTTTCCAGAGTTTCTGCCTCGACTCCGCTTCCATGCATGACTCCCAGATCCCTTCCTTACTCTGGGTGAAATAACAAATTTTCTCACCACTTCTCTAATATTTCAAACAATTACATTAAATATTTGCTGCTGGTAACTGAGCTCTCCAATAAGAAAAATACAGACTCTCCCTCTCTATTCAGGCCCTTGACAACTCGTGCAGGCTAATCAAATCTCCTCTCAGCATCCTCCACTTTCCTAATAACTGAATTTTCACTTTCCCACGATAACAAACCTCTTCTGTACCACCTGCAAGAGTGAAACATGCTCGATTCGTCAATTCTCCTGGAACTCTGATGCTACTTGACCTGCTGTGCTTTTAACACACCACACTCTTTGACTCTAATGTCCAGCATCTGCAATCCTCACATTCTTCCTGTACACTCTCCATTATAATTCTATCCTTCCATGTGATATAGTGACCAGAACTACATGCAGCACACAGAATGTGACTGAATTAATTATTTATACAGTTCTTGTATAAGCTTCCTGCTCTTATATTCTGCACTTCAACTGAGAGAGGAAATAACGCCATGTGTTGCCTTATCTAGATTATTGACAAGCCCAGCTACCTTCAGGGTAAAAGCAAATTACTTCAGATGCTAGAATCTGAAATCAAAAGAGAAAATGCTGGAAAATCTCTGCAGGTCTGGCAGCATCTGTATGGAGAGAAAAGGCTGACATTTCGAACCTAACTGACCCTGTGTCAAAGCAAAAAAAGGAGAAATAGAGAGATATTTATACCACGATCTGTCCACACTGACAGTATGATCATTTATTCTGTATTCTTTCTATTGATTGCTGTCCCTAAATGACTAGACTTGCACTTCTCCAGATCGCTTGTACATTCAACTAGACCTCCTAGCTTCCATTCTTAAGCAGACGGCTGTGTGTTCGCTCATCAAATCGAGTAAGTCACATCAACTGTACAAATCTTTGCATGAAAACCAAACAGCCAGATTAATTACACACAGCTTTCCCTGCAGAAATT
>NW_025169587.1:0-1750 GCF_004010195.1 Chiloscyllium plagiosum | reverse complement strand
ATAGACCAGTTTCTAACGTACTGAGGGAGCACTATCAGAGGTACTGAGGGAGAACGATCCGAATTACTGAGGGAGCACGTTCAGAGATATTGAGGGAGCGCTTTCTTAGATATTAAGGGAGCAATGTCAGTGGTACTGAGGGATCACTTTGTGACATACTGATGAAGCACTATCTGATGTATTGAGGGAGCACTATCGGAGGTATTGAGGGAGCACTTTCTTAGATATTGAGGGAGCACTTTCTGAGGTACTGAGGGAGCACTTTCTGAGATATTGAGGGGGAATTTTCTGACGTACTGAGGAAGAACTATCTGAGTTATTGAGGGAGCACTTTCTCAGGTACTGTGGGAGCAAATTCTGAGGTACTGAGGGAGCACTTTCTGAGGTACTGAGGGAGCACTTTCTGAGGGACTGAGGGAGAACTTTCTGAGGGACTGAGGGAGCACTTTCTAAGATATTGAGGGAGTAATTTCTGACGTACTGAGGAAGAAGTATCTCAGGTATTGAGGGAGCACTTTCTGAGGTATTGAGGCAGCACTTTCTGAGGTATTGAGGCAGCACTCTCTGAGATACTGAGGGAGCACTTTCTGAGGGACTGAGGGAGCATTTTCTGAGGGACTGAGGGAGCACTTTCTGAGATATTGAGGTGGCAAGTTCTGACGTACCGAGGAAGAAGTATCTCAGGTATTGAGGGAGCACTTTCTGAGGTACAGAGGGAGCACTTTCTGAGGTATTGAGGCAGCACTTTCTGAGGGACTGAGGGAGCACTTTCTGAGGGATTGAGGGAGCACTTTCTGAGGGACTAAGGGAGCACTTTCTGAGATATTGAGGGAGTAATTTCTGACGTACTGAGGAAGAAGTATCTCAGGTATTGAGGCAGCACTTTCTGAGGTATTGAGGCAGCACTTTCTGAGGTATTGAGGCAGCACTTTCTGAGAAACTGAGGGAGCACTTTCTGAGGGACTGAGGGAGCACATTCTGAGGGACTGAGGGAGCACTTTCTGAGATATTGAGGTGGCAATTTCTGACGTACTGAGGAAGAAGTATCTCAGGTATTGAGGGAGCACTTTCTGAGGTACTGAGGGAGCACTTTCTGAGATACTGAGGGAGCACTTTCTGAGGGACTGAGGGAGCACTTTCTGAGGGATTGAGAGAGCACTTTCTGAGATATTGAGGAGAACTTTCTGACGAACTGGGGAAGACGTATCTCAGGTATTGAGGGAGCACATTCTGAGGTACTGACGGAGCACTTTCTGAGTTATTGAGCAAGCAATGTCTGAGTTATTGAGGGAGTACTGTTTAAGGTATTGAGGGAGCACTTTCTGAGATATTGAGGGAGCACTGTCTGAGGTACTGAGGGAGCACTTTGTGACATACTGATGAAGCACTATCTGAGGTATTGAGGGAGCACTATCGGAGGTATTGATTGAGCACTTTCTCAGGTACTGTGGGAGCAAATTCTGAGATACTGAGGGAGCACTTTATGAGGTACTGAGGGTGCACTTTCTGAGGGACTGAGGGAGCACTTTCTGAGGGACTGAGGGAGCACTTTCTGAGATATTGAGGGAGTAATTTCTGACGTACTGAGGAAGAAGTATCTCAGTTATTGAGGGAGCACTTTCTGAGGTACTGAGGGAGCAGTTTCTGAGGTACTGAGGGAGCAGTTTCTGAGATATTGAGGGGGAACTTTCTGACGTACTGAGGAAGAAGTATCTCGGGTACTGAGGGAGCACTTTCTGAGGGACTGAGG
>NW_025169586.1:0-1750 GCF_004010195.1 Chiloscyllium plagiosum | reverse complement strand
AGTGCCTCAGGGTGTGCGGGAGGCCGGATTAATTCAGGTGTAAGGGTCTGGAACACAGTGTCTGAAAATGTGGGTTTAGGCCGGATTAATCCAGTGGTTCGGTTCTGGAACGCAGTGTCTGAGAGTGTACGATAGGCCGGGTCAATCCAGGGTATATTGTCGGGAATACAGTGTCTGAAAGTATGGTGGTGGTCGGTTTAATACAGGGGTTAGTGTCTGGAACACAGTGTTTGAGAGTGTACGATAGGTTGGGTCAATCCAGGGTATATTGTCGGGAATACAGTGTCTGAAAGTATGGTGGTTGTCGGTTTAATACAGGGGTTAGTGTCTGGAACACAGTGTCAGAGAGAGTGGGATTGGCCGGATTAATCAAGGGGTTAGGGTCTGGAACACAGTACCTGAGAGTGTGGGAGAGGTGGGAATAATCCATGGGTTAGGATCTGTAACACAGTGTCTGAGAGTGTTCGGGAGTCTGAGTCAATCCAGGGTTAAGGGTCTGGAACATAGTTCCTGAGAATTTGGGATAGGCCGGATTAATCCAGGGGTTAGAGTCTGAAACACAGTGCATGAGAGAGTGGGATCGGCCAGATTAATCCAGGGGTTAGGGTCTGGAACACAGTGTCTGAGAATGTGGGGGAGGCCGGATTAATCCAGGAGTTAGGGTCTGGAACACAGTGCCTGAGAGTGTGGGAAGGCCGAATTAATCTCGGGGTTATGGTCTGGAACACACTGCCTGAGAGTGTGGGGGAGGCCGGATTAATCCAGGAGTTAGGATCTGGAATACAGTGCCTTAGAATGTGGGATAGGCCGGATTAATCCACGGGTTAGGTTTTGGAACACACTGCCTGAGAGTGTGGGGGAGGCTGGATTAATCCAGGGGTTAGTGTCTGGAACACAGTGTCTGAGGGTGTGGGTTTGGCTGGATTAATAGAAGGCTTAGTGTCTGGAATACAGTGCCTGAGAGTGTGGGATTGGCCGAATTAATCAAGGGGTTAGCGTCTGGAAAACAGTGTCTGAGAGTGTGGGATAGGCAGGATTAATCCAGGGGTTAGGGTCTGGAACACAGGGTCTGAGAGTGTGGGGAGGCTGGGTTAAATCCAGGGGTTTTGGTCTGGAATACAGTTTCTGAGAGAGTGTGATATGCCAGACGAATGCAGGGTTTAGGGACTGACACAGAGCGCCTGAGAGTCAGGGATAGGCCAGATTAATCCAGGGGTTAGGGTCTGGAACACAGTGCCTGCGAGTGTGGGATAGGCCGGATTAATCCAGGGGTTAGGGTCTGGAACACAGTGCCTGAGAGTCAGGGATAGGCTGGATTAATCCAGAGGTTAGCGTCTGGAACACAGTGCCTGAGAGTATGGGATAGGTGGGAATAATCCAGGGGTTAGGATCTAGAACACAGTGACTGAGAGTTTGGGGATGTCGGGTCATTCCACGGGATAGGGTCTGGAACACAGTGCCTGAGAGTGTGGGGGAGGCCGGATTTATCCAGGGGTTAGGGTCTGCAACACAGTGTCTGAGAATGTTGGTTAGGCCGGATTAATCCAGAAGTTAGGGTCTGGAACACAGTGCCTGAGTGCGTGGGATAGGCCGGATTAATCCAGGGGTTAGAGTCTGGAAAACAGTGCCTGAGAGTGTCGGATAGGCCGGATTCATCCAGGGGTTAGGGTCTGAACACAGTGTCTGAGAATTTGGGGTAGGCCGGACTAATCCAGGGTTTCGGGTCTGGAACACAATGCCTGATTAATCC
>NW_025169585.1:0-1750 GCF_004010195.1 Chiloscyllium plagiosum | reverse complement strand
CTCTCGGACGGGACTACAGTGGGACAACAATGTAGGGACATTTGACAAGTGCAGCGGATCAATTCGGCTGGTCAATGAAACTACTGGGGGCGGGAATTACTCCCACATTCATGTGCCTAGGGCAGACCTCTGGTGGTACTGTGGTGGGAGGGTTCTGCGACCGACCCTGCCCCGAGAATGGACGGGCACTTGTGCAATCGTTCAATTGGCCATCCCATTCACCCTGGCATTCGAAAAACAAGAGCAACCCCGTTCCAGTGGAAGAACTGAGAGAGCTTTGGCGACCTCTTTCGATGATAACATATATTTAGATGCCATAGGGGTCCCCAGGTGTGCTCCTGACGAATACAAGGCTAGGAACCAGATAGCGGCGGGTTTTGAATCGTCACTGTTCTGGTGGGTGACCATCAATAAGAACGTGGATTGGGTTAATTATATTTACAACAATCAGCAGAGGTTCATTAATTATACCCGGGATGCAGTGAAAGGAATAGCAGAACAACTGGACGCCACAAGTAGGATGGCGTGGGAAAATAGGTTGGCCTTAGATATGATGTTGGCAGAGAAGGGGGGTGTTTGTGTCATGATAGGCACTCAGTGCTGCACTTTCATCCCTAACAACACAGCCCCTGATGGGTCCATCACTGGCAGGGGTACTCACTGCCCTTGGGTGTTGCGTTATTCCCTGCGTCCGGGGATTAACTCAACGACTGATCGAAACCGCCCTTACTAAGAGGGATGTTCCCTATGGGCAGGTTGAAGGAATGAATCCCTCTTGGGCGGGGGTAGTATTAGAGACGGGCAGTTTGATGAACAAGCTCGGGAGTTATTAAACGCTCTGGAGAAGAAACTTACGGTTTAAAAATTACAGGCCATAAGAAAAGACAAGGGGGATTTGTAGGGGGTAGTGTAATTTTTAAAAGGTTAGCTGCATTTTAGTCTTTTCTACCTTATAGTGAACACAAGCAGACACTCGAAACTGTTGCCGGACCTCCCCCATGTTTTTATGAATGAAACAATTGTAACAGCTTTCCTCGATAGTTGAGAGACCGCCCTTAATCACAGTTGTACAACATCATCCAAAGAAGTAAAGAACGGGGAGCTCGAACACGAATTGGCCAAGTGAGTAACAAAATAATCGCAGGCACCAGAACCCAAATAAGGAAAACAGTGGGGAACCCTAGCACTCATTGGTCAAGACAGCAGTAGGAGACCCAGCCCACATATACGTGTATATAATGCGTGGAGATTACTATGCTTGTGTGTGTACCCACGGGAACAACACCCGACTTTGCAAAGTTGAATGAAAAGTTTTGGACAGACTCCTCCGTGTCTTTGTTCCTGGGAAGGGAAATAAAAGTGCCGGAGATGGGGCCGGACAGCCGCTTATCTCGCACAGTGGCAATTATGTGTTCCCTTTCAGTCCCTCACACTTCGAACAGATGACAACGTGAGGCAAACGTTTTTGTGTGTTCAGCTTTATTTTGTAGTGTTTCGACCTCTGCATTTTAACAGATTGAAGAGTCGTCTGGGATTTGGACAGGTTTGAACAGAATTGGGTAACCAAAGATCCCAGCAGATTTAAACACTTGGTGATTAGTGTCATAAATCTTTAAATAAAACGCAGTTGAAATAATTTGTTTCATTTTGATTACATGTGGTCGGTTAAATTAAAAGAGAGGGAAATGGCTCTTAACTTTGCTAAAGAGGTTCTGAAGTTTCAAGATGCTTCCCAACTTTGCCAAGGAAG
>NW_025169584.1:0-1750 GCF_004010195.1 Chiloscyllium plagiosum | reverse complement strand
TGCTGCACCTATCTGACAACTGGCATTGACTGGCATAGAAAGCCTGAGTAGAACGTAGCTGAGGCACCTTTGTACATCCACACATCATTCCTGATGAATGTTTTTTGCCCAAAACATTGACTGTCCTGCACCACGGATGCTGCTTGATCTGTTGTACTTTTCCAGCGCCACATTTTTCGACTCTGATCTCTAGCATCTGCAGTTCTCACTTGTTCCACATCCCAATATAAACAATGCATTTAACAATGCATCTCCTTTCTGTTTTTATTTCACAGGAAAAACTATAACTTCACACTGTGTTACTGCATTTGCCATGTGTTTGACAATTAAGATACAATTAACCAACTTTGCTGCAAGTCAAGAACTGAACTCCAGAATGAAAGAATAAAATGGAAAAGGGGGTGAGAAAAGATTGTGTTGTACTTACAGATGTTGGACAGAGGAAAGTTGCAGTCTGAGGTGAAGCTCAGTCTTCATTCAGACAGAGAGGAACAGCAACTACAGCTTCACAAGCTCATGGTCCAATATCCGCATTCAGAGAATAGGGGCGCTCTCAATGGCAGGAAGACCACACTCCTTCCGGTCTTCTAGTGCTTTCTATTGGTCCATCAAAAGAATGTTGCGCGCTGTTTCCGCTGTCAGATAGGAGCATGCGCAGTATTTTGCTGACACCGGCGTACATGCGCAGTGCTTGCTGACACCGGCATACATGCACAGTATTTTGCTGACACCGAGAAGCATGCGTAGTATGTCCTGTGGAGATGTTGGTATCGCCAACAGATTTTCATTCCAAATGCTAATAGGAGAGTAAAAAAAGACTGGTGCCACAACTTTGTTTTCCTGGGACTCAACATTTTATTGTTTTTGAATTTTGTCTGGCTGCTCAATTTTATATGTCTTTTCCCCAGGGTAGAGGAAGTCCGAAACTAGAGGGGCATCGGATTAGGGTGAGAGGGGAAAGGTTTAAAAGGGATAAAGTTTCATGCAGAGCATGTATGGAATGAGCTGCCAGAGGCCGTGTGTCAAGGCTGGTACATTTACAACATTTAAAAAGCTTCTGGATGGGTTCTGGATAGACCTCGATATGAATAGGAAGGGTTGAGAGAGATATGAGCCAAATACTGGCAAACAGGTCACGAGATTAATTCAGGATATGTGGTCGACGTGGACCAAAAGCTTTGTTTCTGTGCTCTGCAATTCTATGACTCTATTTCTACATATTCTGTACCAATTTCACAAGACTAGGAATAGGTCATTCCTCCCTCACAACCTGCCCTCAACTGTGGCTTAACTGCAAGTTTCAGAAAGATGTCTGCAGCCTTCTTTTAAGCAATTGAATATGCTTTCAGACTTTATTGATGTTTCTAAATACATTATTTTGGCTATTCTCAATGTTTTAAAGATCAGCCATTTCGCTGGCTCAGTAGTTAGCGCTGCTTCCTAACACTGCAAGGGATCTGGGTTCAATCCCACTGTTTGGCAACTGTCTGTGTGGGATTTGCACGTTCCTCTGCCCTCTTTTCAGTGCTCCAGTTTCCGCCCATGGTCACAAAGATTTGCAGGTTAGGGTGGATTGGCCTTGCTAAATTGCCCCACAGTGTTCAGAGATGGGTTTTGGGGTGGGTCTGGGTGGGATGCTTTTTGGAGGGTCAGTGTGGACACGATGGGCCGAATGGCCTGCTCCCACAGTGTGGGGATTCTATGATTACAAGAGTTATCAAACCAGCAATTTTAATTGGTGAAGTATAAG
>NW_025169583.1:0-1750 GCF_004010195.1 Chiloscyllium plagiosum | reverse complement strand
CTCCCCCCTCAGCCTGGAGCTGGATCCCTCTGTTCCCCCTCCCAGCGCCACCCCAGAGGCGGCTGTCCCCGAGCCTCGCTCGCTCACCTTGCCCAGGGGGAACTTGTGCAGGAAGGCGGCGCTCCTGTTGGTCTGGCCGAAGGTGAAGTGCGGGGGCCCGCTGTGGAGCCGCAGCTTGGAGCCGCTGTACTGGGCGGCGATCAGCGCCTTGAAAGCCCGCCAGTTCTCCGGGTAGGAGTAGAGGATCTGTGGGAAATGGAGGCACACAGCTTAGTGAGGAAGGCCCGCCGAGGTGTGGCGGCCGCCAGCCGGCCGCTCGGAGCCGGGATGGCGCCGATACACCGCGGATTGTAACCGGCAGCGTCCACTTACCCCGTCCGCCATCTTGCCCAGGCCGCCGGAGAGAGAGAGAGAGAGCGCCACCTGACTGACGGCACTGTCGTAAACCGAGGCTGGGGGGGGCGTGGCCGCTGCAAATGATTGACAGCAGTCAGTCTGACCCAGAGCCAAAGTCTGCAGAGACACAGGGCATTTAGCTCCAAGTCTGCACCGACACCACTCCTTCTGCTGCTTCCAGTGGGGAATGGCACACATGCTGGAGGGTTTGAGCTATAGGGAGAGATGGACAGCACAGAAACAGACCCTCATATCCAACTCGTCCATGCTGACCAAATATCCAAAATTTAATCCAGTCTCATTGCCAGCATTTGGCCCATATGCCTCTAAATCCCTCCTATTCACATACCCATCCGGGTGCCTTTTAAATGTCGTAAGCGCACTCACTGCCTCTGGTAGATCACTCCATACACGTACCACCTTCTGTGTGAAAAAGTTACCTCTTAGGTCCCTTTTAAATCTTTCCTCTCACGAACTTCCCCACCTTGGCTGTTCACCCCATCCATGCCCCTCATGACTTTATAAACCTCTATAAGGTCACCTCTCAGCTTGTGATGCTCCAAGGAAAACAGCCCCAGCCCTATTCAGCCTCCCCTCCAGCCCTTGTAAATCTTTTTTGAACCCTTTCAAATTTCACAACATCCTTCCTACTTATGTTCCCTTTCTTGATTTATTAAAATCATGAGCCTGGTTACAGGCTTGCTAATTCAGGGAGTCACATAGCTGAATTCTTCAGAACTACAGTCAGACCCTGATGATCCAAACCCTTCAACTGCTGTGCTAAATCCATCTCCTATTGTAGCTATTTGTACTGAGGGAATGTTGGAGATTGGATCATTTTATGCAACAATACATTTTAGTTTAATGTTTCAATTGAAAGATTGAATTTCTGACAGTAAAGAGCTCCCTCAGCACTGATCTGCTGACAGTGCAGTGCTCTCTCAGCACTGACCCTCCGACAGTGCAACGCTCCTTCAGCACTGACCCTCCGACAGTGCCCTTTCCCTCAGCACTGTCCCTCCGACAATGCCCAATCCCTCAGTAGTGACCCTCCGACACTGCAGTGCTCCCTCAGCACTGACCCTCTGACAGTGCTCGCTACCTCAGCGCTGACCCTCCAACAATACCTGCTTCCTCAGCACTGACCCTCTGACAGTGCCTGCTACCTCAGTGCTGATCCTCCGAAAATGCCCGCTTCCTCAGCACTGACCCTCCAACAGTGCAGCACTCCCTCAGCACTGACCTGCATACAGCCACTCCCACAAGCACTTCCACCCCTCACTATTCCTCATTCATCACACGTGACATCACTTCTGCCCCTCATCATTGCTGATGCCACATGCTCAGTGACTTC
>NW_025169582.1:0-1750 GCF_004010195.1 Chiloscyllium plagiosum | reverse complement strand
GTTTTTTTAGGAATTGGTGTTGAGTGATCAGAAAAGCTAATTGAAACTTTGCTGGAAAGGACCTATTGGGAACAGTGAGCACAATGTATTGGTTTTCTTTTATGCTGTTTGAGTACATGGCAGTTTTTTTTTAATTTGAAGTAACCGTTATAAATCTGAGTCATGCAAGCCATGAAAGTGTGAGGAGAAAGTGGGGACTACAGATGCTGGAGATCAGAGTCGAAGAATGTGGTGCTGGCAAAGCACAGTCAGGCAGCATACTGAGAGCTGATAAATCGATGTTTCGGGCATAAGCCCTTCATCAGGAATGAACCTTATTGGCCAAGAGGGCTGAGAGATAAATGAGAAGAGTGTGCAGCAGGAAGGAGGTAAGCAGGGATTGCGATAGGTAGATGAAGGTGGGTTGAAAGTAATAGGTGATGAAGGGAGACAGAACGTCTCATCTACTGCATCCATTAGACCCAAAGTGGTTTTCTCTACATTGGCGAGGCAGGAGGTCAACTTGTAGATCATTTCAGAGAACATCTCTGGGACAGCCACATTGAACAACTCCATAGCCTTGTGGTTGAGAACTTTAACTCCCCTTCCCACTCTGCCAAGGACTTGACGGCCCTAGGCCTGATACATCACCAGACCCGAGCCACCAGAAGTTTGGAGGAAGAAAGCCTCCTCTTCTGCCTTGGCATCCTCCAACCACAGGAGATCATATTGGATTTCACCATTTCCCAATTTCCCATAATCCCACCTTATCTCGCTCCATCCTTCCAAGTCAGCACCGCCCTGTTGAACGTTCCAATGTGTCCACCTTCCTTCCTATCAATCTGGTCCACCCTCCCCTCGACTTGCACTTTTAACCTCACCTTCATCTACCTATTAGATCAAAGGAGGCAGCTTAGAAAAATGCCAAGTGTTGCAGTAAGCCAGTGGATTCAGAGAAATGTAGGACCCAGCAAAGGATTACTAAGAAACTGAGAAGAAAATCAAAAAGAGAAAAAGCGTGCAAATGAAAGAAAAACATAATGACTGCTAAAAAGCGTCAATCGATGTATGAAAAAAAAAATAAAAACAAAGTCAAATGTGGAATAGTTGGTGTGCGTTCAGGATAATTTATTGCAGAGAACAGAGAAATCGCAGGGAAAAGAAACAGTTTCTTTGCATCTATCTTCACGGAAGAATGTCCAGGAATTCTTCCAGAAATACCAAGTGACCATGGGACTTGTGTAAGTAAAGTCTCGGATCATTCTTATCAATGTTGAACTTATCTTTGAAAAGAAAGCTGGATTGAGTATTTATAAATCTAACAGACTAGATATACATCATACAAGAATTTCAGAGGAAGCAGTAATAGACATGTTGAGTGCATCACGGATTGTCACTTTATTTTCCGACACATTCCCGAAAGGCATTTAGCCAAACTGGACAAGGCAAAGGTTATAAATATTATCCAATAGTTTAAGAAAGGATGAATTTGGAGAGTGGTGAACTACAGACCATTTATCTTGTCATCCACAATCAGATATCCGTTGGACTCCATTACAAAGAACATGCTACTATATATTTAGAAGGTAATAACATAACTGGGGAGTGTGAGAATGTACCGATGAAAGGAAAACCAGAAGTGGCAAATATTCGTTTAGAATGGTTTGACGATGATTCTTGTGGACAGAGACAATGAAGAACCAATGGATAACGTATAGTTGGATATTCATGAGCTTTCTTTTTCAAAGAGCTCACACAGTAAGCTCATAAG
>NW_025169581.1:0-1750 GCF_004010195.1 Chiloscyllium plagiosum | reverse complement strand
AGAAGGTGAAAGTGTGTGTGTGTGTGTGTGTGTGTGTATCTGTGAAGGAGTCAGAGAATTTTACTGAGATTGAAACGGAGACCACGGCAAGTTAGGTAATGTAATGAAGTGCACCAGATTGTGTTGCCTGTAGCAGAAAAAAACAGGAGGTGTAACGGATAGTACATCGACAAAGGTTCAGAAAGAGTTGGAGGCCATGCTCCACGAGGATATGATCGAACCGATCCTGAGCGAATGAAGTTCGCCGATCATCTTAGTTCCTGGATGGGACTCAATGATTTTGCTTAGATTATCAAAGGTCAGCAAAGGGACAAAGTCTGAATCATATTCACCTCCAAGACTAGAACACTGTATCCAGAAAATTAGATGAGCCTGTTACATCACCAACTTGGACTTACTGCTTGGTTAAAGGCAGATACCTTTATCAGAGATGGCGAAAGAAAGTGCTGTGTTTGTATTTCCAAATGGGCGATGTCAATTTAATTATTGCTCATTGGAATAAAGAACGCACCCGTGTGCAGTTTATTTGGACGTTGTAGCTGGTAGAGCTCTTTGAACCATTATGAGAATCAAAATTGGCAATGAACTTAAACAAATGTAATTTCGCGAAAACAGAGCTTACTTTCTTGGAACATAACATTGGTCAGGGAAGGTTCACGCCACGGGAAATCAAAGACGAAGAGCATTGAGGAATTTCCCCGACCAAGTTCGAAGAAAAAGGCACTTTGATTCTTAGGATTAAGTGTATTCATTTGGAAGTTTGTTCCAAGCCTGAGCAGTGCAGTGGCACCGTTAACAGATTTTTTTTGGAGGACAGAACAATGTTAGGAGGCATTGGACCGTTTAGGAGGAATATCAACTGCTGCATCAGTTTCAGCTACACCAAACTTTTCAATTCCTTCAAATGTTCTCATCGCAGCTAGGGGCAAAGGAGCTGGAGCAGTTGTGGGGCAGGAAGATGTTGATAAGTTGGTTACTTTTCGAAGAAACTTAACGTCCACCAGAGGAAATAGTCAATGATCGAAAAAGAAATGTTGAGGTTGGTACTGGACTTCCACCATTTTAATGTGTATGTCACGAACAATGTCAGAGATGGATGTGTACACGGATCACACATTATGCGAACGCTGTAAAGACAAGAAACAGAATTTTAATTTACATATCGCACATGTTGGGAGTCGTACGAATGTAATTGCAGATGTTTTCTCCCCGATTTAACTGATAAGATTGATATCTATTCATTGTTATACTTACGTGGAAAAAAGTTAATATGAACTTAAATTAAAGTCCTACATATGTCATGACAGAACAGAGTGAAAAAATGAAAGCATCGTTTCATTATGATAGTTAAATATTTTTCTGAAGGGGGAAGAGGTGTTAAAAGTGTTTAGAAATACTGTACCTTTAAGGGAGTTGAATAGCAACAAGTTAACGACATATCTTTTGGTGAACGGTTAGCAGGAGCTGGGCAAGGAGACAAAAACAAATTCGAATTTTCCCAAACATTTCAAATAATGCCTTAAAATAACAAACTCTAATGAAGTTTGAAGTTGGTATTTTGATAATATTAAAACCAATGAAACGATCAGATGTTCTTGGAATGAAACCAGACAATTTTGAGCAGTTGAGGGAGAACTGCCAGTAGAACAGCTCTCTGAGATGTACTTCTGTATAATTTTGTGCAGGAGAGCATCGTGCCTGGCCTGGAGAGATAATCTACAGAATAAACTCGGCAAAGCTGATTGATTTT
>NW_025169580.1:0-1750 GCF_004010195.1 Chiloscyllium plagiosum | reverse complement strand
AAGGGCCCATGGGGACAGAGGCAAAGTGCTAGCATGGATGAAAGCGTGACCGTTTGGAAAAAAACAGGTAGTGGGGATTTAATGGTCCTTCTCAGGATGGCAGCCGGTGACAAAATATGTTCTGCAAGACTCAGTGTTGGGACAACTTTTCACATTGTACATTAGTGATCTAGATGGTGCAACGGAGGGCATTCTGGCTAAGTTTGCAGACATTACAAAGATATGTAGAGGGACAGGTAGCACGCAGGAGGCAGAGAAACTGCAGAAGGATTTGGACAAGTTAGGAGATGGGCAAAACAGTGGCAGATGGAGTAAAACATGGACTAGTATGAGGACATGTACTTTGGTACGAAGAATAGAGACACGGACTATTTTCTAAATGGGGAGAAAATTCAGAAGTCTGAAATGCAAAGAGTCTTGGGAATCCTAGTCCAGGCGTCTCTCCAGGTAAACTTGTAAATTGAGTTAGTAGTTAGGAAGGCAAATACAATGAAGGGATTTATTTCCAGAGGAATTGAAGTTAAAAGCGGGGATGTACTTACAAGGCACTAAATAGCTCTGGTCTGGTCTCATTTCGGTTATTGTGTGCAATTTTGGTCATATATCTCAGCAGATATGTACTGGCCCTGTAGCGAGTTCAGAGGAGGTTCACTGGAAGGGTCCCAGGAATGAAAAGCTTAACATATGAGGAACGTTTGAGGACTGGTTCGATACTCGATGATGTTTAGAAGGATGAGGGGGAATCGAATTCAAACTTACAGAATACTGAATGACCTGGACAGAGTGGATTTTGGAAATTGTGTCGATTGGTGGGAAAGACTAGGATCCGAGGTACATGCATAGACCAGAGCGAAGACCTTTTAGAACAGAGATAACGAGTAACTTCTTCAGCCAGAGCATTGTGAGTCTATGGAATTCACTGCCACAGAAGGCTGTGGAGGCCAGGTCATTGAGCATATTTAAGCATGCGCAGGGTAGGTTGTCGAATTGTAAAGAGGATCAAGGGATATGGGGAGAATGGATTTGAGAAATTTATCAGCTTTGATTGATGTTTAAGCAGACTGGATGGGCTGAATGGCCAAGTTTCTACTCCTCTGTCTTCTGGTCGTACGGTCTTTAGTAATTTTTGCTATCCTCAATCCTCACTGTAGATTTATACTTGCATCTGATCTTCAAATGATTTATAAAGAGAAACGTTCTAATACTGATGAATGGGCAATATCATTTCCCTCACTCTCATCTCAGCAGCCATATCACCCAATTTGAATGTTTTCTGTCTCCTCCCCAATGCCATAATCACATTGTAATTGAAATCCAGTAAGTGGCATTTCATAATAGTTGATTGGCATTAATAAATCAACAGCATGGCCCTCACCTGCCCTCCCTGATCTTGGAGTAACAATCTGAATTGCATTTGTCAGGGATAATTCACTGTTAACATATCCATCCCGTTTGTCTGTTATAACCCCATGTTGTCTTCGGCACATTTTCCTGTCAGATTATCGACTATAAACATTGTCTTAATGTTTTATTTATATTGTAATAACTGATCACTAGTTGCAGACTGTATGTTTCCAATTATAAACAGAGAAACTCATTTATGTTCTGACAATCCTCTGTCATTACTCCCACATCCAATTCAGATTGAATGATAACACACAATCAATCTACCATCTCAAACATTCCTTCCCTCAGTCACCCTCACATCTCCCACTCCGAATGTGTAACGTTTATACGTTATTTTGAAATT
>NW_025169579.1:0-1750 GCF_004010195.1 Chiloscyllium plagiosum | reverse complement strand
CACCCCTAAACCTGGTTTTCTCCAATGAAAACAACCCCAAGTGCCTCAGTCTTTCCTCATACGATCTTCCTACCATATCAGGCAACATCCTGGTAAACCTCCTCTGCACCCGTTCCAGTGCCTCCACATCCTTCCTATAGTATAGCGACCAAAACTGCACACAATATTCCAGATGCGGTCGCACTAGAGTCTTATACAACTGCAAAATGACCTCAGGACTCCGGAACTCAATTCCTCTACCAATAAAAGCCAGTACGCCATATGCCTTCCTCACCGCACTATTTACCTGGGTGGCAACTTTCGGAGATCTGTGTACATGGACACCAAGATCCTTCTGCTCATCCACACTACCAAGTATCCGACCATTAGCCCAGTACCCCATCTTTTTGTTACTCTTACCACGGTGAATCACCTCACACTTAGCTACATTGAACTCCATTTGCCACCTTTCTGCCTAGTTCTGCAGCTTATCCATATCCTGCTGTAACCTGCAACATCCTTCCTCACTGTCTACAACTCCTCCGACTTTCGTATCAGCCGCAAACTTGTTCACCCAACCTTCTAACCCCTCCTCTAGGTCATTTATAAAAATGACAAACAGAAATGGTCCCAAAACAGATCCTTGCGGAACACTGCTAGTGACGACACTCCAAGATGAACCTTGGCCATCAACTACTACCCTCTGTCTTCTTCCAGCCAGCCAACTCCTAATCCAAACGTCCAACTCTCCCTCAATGCCATACCTCCGTATTTTTTGCAGTACTCTACCATGGGGAACCTTATCTAACGCCTTACTAAAATCCATATACACCACATCTACCGCTTTCCCCTCGTCCAACTCCTTAGTCACCTTCTCAAAGAACTCAATAAGGTTTGTGAGGCACGACCTGCCCTTCACAAAACCATGCTGACTATCCTTGATCACATTATTCCTATCCAGATGTTCATAAATCCTGTCCCTTATAATTCTCTCTAAGATTTTGCCCACAACAGAAGTGAGACTCACCGACCTATAGTTACTAGGGTTATCCCTACTCCCCTTCTTGAACAAGGGAACCACATTTGCTAGCCTCCAATCTTCTGGCACTACTCCTGTAGACAACGAGGACATAAAAATCAAGGCCAATGGCTCTGCAATCTCCTTCCTTGCTTCCCAGAGAATCCTAGGATAAATGCCATCAGGCCCAGGGGACTTACTTATTTTCACCCTTTCCAGAATTTCCAACACCTCTTCTCTACATACCTCAAAGCTATCCATTCTACTTAATTGTGACTCAGCATTCACATCGACAACAATGTCCTGTTCCTGAGTGAATACTGACGAAAAGTATTCATTCAGTGTCTCTCCAATCTCTTCAGCCTCCACACGCAAATTCCCACTATTATCCTTGACTGGATCTATTCCTACCCTAGTCATTCTTTTATTCTTCATGCGTGCCTTGTCATTCCGTGGCTGATCTGAACATGGCCTCACCTTTATTTCCACCTGGGAAATAACGAAGGGCAAGGGACTTTCATGTGAGAATGAGGGCATTTTGGACCGGTGAATAAAATTCTATTAGTTTGCTAAAAGTCCTGAAAAAGTAAATACCTACTCCACAAGTTTATGTTACAATTTGTGCAAGAGTAATTGTGAAGGAACTGTACAAAAACTTTCAAAAGATGATTGGGGGAAGCTGTTGAAGGTTAAAGGATTTCAGGGAAGTGGGAGTCATTCAAAGTGAGAGAGTGAGACTTCAGGAATTACATG
>NW_025169578.1:0-1750 GCF_004010195.1 Chiloscyllium plagiosum | reverse complement strand
CCATTTATTTAAACACGAAAGATAAAATGAAACCAAAGGGAGAGGAATTTCGAATAACGCAATTCTATTGGACAAGTTCACAGAATAATAGATCTAGGAACTATTACTAATGAACTGTTCCAATATAGGAAACTCCCATAAACACAACCCCAGTAGAAAGCAAAGTTCAGACGCAGAATGTCACAAACATTTCTCCAATCCAGGAATTAAAAACTGCATATAGAGAGAGTAGCATCCAGGAGACATTCACTGAAGCTTCCAACTCTGTGTAGACCCCAGTAGTTTCTGATGTTACTGCGAAACCAAAACACAGAGATCCTAATCTGTGAGAGCTGGCCACATCCATTCAGGCTGCATTAAAATAAACTTAAGGCCTCCCTAACTGTTTACTCAAGTGGCCTTAACAAGCCAGCTTGGGTAACGATTATTCAATCTCCCTCTGAAAAGAAACAAGGACAAAAATAACCTCTTCAAACTGCAGCATCATCGCACTTGTCAGCACATCGAGCTGTCAAACAGTAACCAGGTGGAACCCAGACAGGCCCTTGTCCCTGTCCAATCAGACGAGGAAGAAGCCATTAAGTCCCATGAGTCACTTACACAGGAACAGGAGGAGACCATTCAGCCCCTTGAGTCTCTTACACAGGAACAGGAGGAGGCCATTCAGCCCCTTGAGTCTCTTACACAGGAACAGGAGGAGGCCATTCAGCCCATCAAGTCCACAGCAACAGGATGAGGCCATTCAGCCCCATGAGTCTCTTACATAGGAACAGGATGATGACATGTAGCACCTCAAGTCACTTATACAGGACAGGAGGAGGTCATTCCCCCCTCAATGCACTTATAAAGAGACAGAATGAGGGACTTGATGCTGATTCCTGATGAATGGCTTATGCCGAAAACGTGGATTCTCCTGCTCCTCGGATGATGCCTGACCTGCTGTGCTTTTCCAGAAAACCACTCTGTACTCTGATCTCCAGAATCGGCAGTCCTCACTGTCTCCTAATAGAAACTGTAACATGATGAACCATTGGAGTAGAAGGTTCTCAGACAGACTGCTCCACGTTGTTCCTCTTGGCTCAATTGCTCATGATACACACGTGGGACTTTAACCTGGTTTTCTAGTGCCTTCTTATGAAGGCATCCTTTATCTCCGAGAAGACAGTCTGGTGTTCTCTATGTATGGTGGAAGCTGGTGGGAATGGCTACTTGTTTCAGATGGAAGGTATTGTGGCCGCTGTTGGGGATTGTGAACAAAATGGCATTCAGTTCGGGTTCACATGCCGACTGCACAATAACATGGGGAGAGTTAATTAAGGCATATAAACTATTAGGAAAGCCACGTTAGACTGATGAATGGACTCTCTAAGTTCAAATAATGCTGATCTTGTTCATGTTGATCTTGTCTAGTGCATGTCCTGTGCAGTGTAACCTGTATGCCTTACTCTGTCCAAGTCTACTTCCACCCTGTGATCTGCCTAGCCGTTTTACTATGATCTGCCTCCACTGCTCATAAATAAAGTGTTTCCCTGTACTGAGGTACACATGGCATTAAATCAACCCAATCAATCCTGGGTAAAGTATGGATTTGCTCACCCTAATGTCTCTTTTAGAAATAAGTGATTGCTGTCATTCCTCGTGTTTCAGCATCACTATTTCTTCGTCTCTGACAGCTCTACAGATTAAACACTCAGCTTCTTCACTCTATCCTCATGTCACCATCACCCGTGTCCGTGGTAAGGAGATCATT
>NW_025169577.1:0-1750 GCF_004010195.1 Chiloscyllium plagiosum | reverse complement strand
GAGAAGGCGGAGACTTGGATTGAGAAACTGATCCGCCATGATTGAAAGGAGGAACAGACCCAATGGGCTTATTTCGTAATTTCTGCTCCTATGCCTTATGGTCTACGACATGTCGACTGGCGTCCTTTTCCGCCATAATAATTTTGTCATTCTATGAACTGTGTCTTCAATCCAATTGCTTCTTCACCTCCGTCTGACTACATGTGATCCAAAGAAAATTTGGCTTGTGGAAGGGCAGAGATAGATTTGTATTTGGCAACATTCTATGATGATTCATGTGAAGCAATCAATGTTACCAGAACTCTGCACCTTTGTACGCAGGGCAGTATTTAACTGTGTGAGAAATGGTCTTCATTTTTACTGACAAAATTGGAAAAAAAATTATGTTAATTTTATCGATAAAAATGTCTTTTTGGGACCAATGGAAGAGCCCTGTACTAGAGAGAATGTTGTCAACGGAACAGGTTCACTCTGAATGAAGTATCTTTGGAGTGTCCGCCGGGTAGTTGGGAAAGGACAGAAGAGCACGAGTGGGTGATGTATTCTGAAAGCATGCTCCATTATTTAAGTTGACCGTGGGCACTCGAACACATCTAAGCCTTGTATAGGCACAACCACATAAAGTTTCAGGCCGCTGTTAATTAGAAAACGAACAAACACTCTCAAAGACCAAATATCCACGGCTCACTGTAATGGAGAATTGCAAAACCTCTTAAGGCTTAGACTAAAATTAAGTAGTCCTCATCATGGTCATAAATCACAATGCCTTATCTCAAAATTGTGCCTGCCTGCTACGAGATTCATTAATAAGGGAACAAAACTTAAATGCGCCATCCTGTTTATCTATTCAAATATTTTGCAACTTTGAATGAGATGACTATTGAAACTGTAAAAACTTAAGACCGCATTTTGCTAATTTCAATTCACAGAACAAACGCCCATCTATTGTCTCAAGGCTAATGATCATTCGTGGTGCTCCCTGTACGGCTCTAGCATTTTTTCTAAATTGAGGATAATAAATTCCCATACTGTACCCAAAGTGCGGTCGAACTGAGCTATCATTCATTGGAAATTATACTTCTTTCTCGTGCCCTAAAATCCTTCAGCTGGAAACGTTGTCATTCTGCAGCTTTCATAACAGATTTCTGTAACTGCTGCTATACTACAATGACTTATTAAAAAATCCACGCCAAGTTGCATTGCTCCAAGTCTGTACATAAGCCTTTCTACTTCAATCAGTTTTCAAACGTTTACCTTCGAAGAAATAATCTACACACCTTTTCGACCTGATAAGTATGATAAAGTCACACAGTTGCTATTTATTAAATCATGAGGGATATGAATAGAGTGACGAGACAATGTATTTTCCCGCTGGTGAGGGAGCCCAAAACTAGAGAGCACAGTTTTAAATTGAGAGGGTAAAGAGTTAAAAGGGACCCATGGGGCAGCTTCTTCACACGTTTGTGGAATGAGCAGCCACAGAAAGTGGTAGAGACTGGCACAACTGCAAAATCTAATAGCATCTGGATAGTTATATGATTAAAAAGGGTTTAGAGGGGTTAGAACATAGAACATAGAAAAGTACATCACAGAACAGGCCTTTTGGCCCACGATGTTGTGCCGAGACTTAATCCTAATGTAAAATATAGTAACTTGACCTACGCACCCCTCAACTCACTGCTATCCATGTGCATGTCCAGCAGTCGCTTAAATTTCCCCAATGACTCTGCTAATGTAGGCCAAATGTTGA
>NW_025169576.1:0-1750 GCF_004010195.1 Chiloscyllium plagiosum | reverse complement strand
CTCCTCGTGGGAGCACGAGGCGGCGCCGATACCCTATCTCTAAAAGCTTCGATGAATGCCTGGGCCCCCCAATCTGAGTTTGCTTGCCCTGGGCATTCCTGATAGACCCTAAATAATCATTCCCCAGATTCAGAGACTCCTTCCCCTTTAAATTGCTCAGTGGTTATGATCTTTGACGAGGGAGTCACGGAGGGAGTGGTCTTTACGGAATGCTGATAGGGGAGGGGAGAGAAATATATCCTTGGTGGTGGGGTCTGAGTTTGCTTGCCCTGGGCATTCCTGATAGATCCTAAATAATCATTCCCCATATTCAGAGACTCCTTCCCCTTTAAATTGCTCAGTGGTTATGATCTTGCTCCAGTTTGTGGGAGCATTTCCTAGCACCCTCTGGATTTCTTTATTAAAATCGGCATAGGGGCCTGCTGGGCATCTATATCAGCTGTAAGGGAAACGGCATGTGCCCACCATCTTCCCCTAAAGTCTCAGGCTGCTGTGGCATCAGGTCCAGCAGTTACCTGTCTCCACTTGTCTGCTGGGCAAGTTGTGCATACCTGCTGGTGTATTTCTCTCAGGTGTAGTTGGTGCCCGACCCATACACTATCCAGCTCATCTCAGAACCTGGTGTTTGTGCTCCGGGGTTGTAAGTTGCCTTGGGAGGCCATAATTTGCAGCCTCTCCCCTGGAGTGAAGGGTTTATAATTCACTTTGGGCTGTGAGTCTGTTCCTCCTCTGGTTACGGGCGCTCAGTTATACTCTTGCATGGTTCATCCAAAAGAGGGAGCAGTTGGTCCCTGCTGGTTGGTTTTGTAGGAGGGGATAGAGTCAATCTCCCTTTCCTCCCGTACTGTTTCTAATCTTTGTTCTAGCTCCTTTATCCTGTCCTCCAGATCCCCAATTCATTCTTGGCCTTTTCTCCACCTGCTAGTGGAGGCACCTACTTGTTCAATTAGGCCTGTAATTGGTATACTAACATTGCCCCTATCTTTTTAGTTTTATTTCATTTTTGTTTATCTATCTACTCTCTCTGTTATACGAATGTTTGGGATGGATCCCAAACCCTTTTCTTCATATGCTCTGTCAAACCCTTGTCTGTCTGCCTTGTATTTCTCAATAAGGGAACCTGCAGTATCCCCCTTAAAACTTTGATCTGCCATTTAGCAGATTGTGTAGCCTGGATAACACCAACAGTAAAGTGTTCCTAACCAGTGGGGACTTCTCTACCCCCTGGCCAATAATACTGTCCCAGTACCGTCCGTACGGCCATAACAGCCTCCTAACAAGGTGTGCTCCCTATTAGTGGGACTCTTTACCCTCCCGGCCACCATCACTATTCAAGCTCTGTTGTTCTACCATGGACTGACAGAGTATCATAGTTACTCACAGTGTCCATGCTCCTCAGCTTGGTAACATGGGCTCCACTGAGATTTGGCTCTTGGTCAGAGTGATCAGCTCCTCTTCCTCACCACATTGGAAATTGCAAATATAAACAGCACCCAACTTTTAACTTAAACTCTAACTGGACTCTGCGTTGCTCGCCCCTACAGAGTCCAATGTTACCTGGATTTGCCACTTGTGCTTCACAACTCCGAGTACCTTTGACGCCACAATTCCCACTTCAAGTCCCAAACTTCACGTGGGAGGGGCGAGCCCTCTTAACAACTGGTTGAGGACAGGGCTTTTGAGACAGGCGCTACCTTGTCCTCTGGCTGTTTCAGCACAATCAGCAGGTTCTTACAACAGTTAATACAGT
>NW_025169575.1:0-1750 GCF_004010195.1 Chiloscyllium plagiosum | reverse complement strand
AACAGTCTTCCTCACAGAGTCTTGGAGGTAGATGTATTGAATATTTTTGAGGCAAGATTCATTAATCGTAAAGAAGTCAAAAATTTACGGGGAGTGGACTTAAATGTGCAGTGTTGTAGACTATGTTGACATTGGTACCAAATGAGAAGGCTCCACATCATCCAGTGCAAAGCGAAGAGGTAATAAAACATTTTTTTGGGGGGTGTGTGATCCCAGGTAGCCGCAATCAAAGCTAAGACGTGCTCTAACTCACTCCACCTCCCAATTTAACCTTGTTCAGTGGGAATGACAAAACACGGCAAAGGATGAAGGAAATCCCAACGCCCGAGGCACCCGTCAGAAGCATCGGTTGTACCTGCAGCTGCAGCGACAATCGCCTCTGTTTATTCGATGGATCGATCCCTTACTAGCCTAGATTATGGACTTCACAAAGAGGCGTGAAATGATTGAAGCCATAAATGAAGACATGTTCAGCAGTAGGCTAGACCCAGTTCTCAGTCAAGCTCCAAAGACCTGAGCAGCAAACTGAAAGCCTTGAAAACAGAACGGAAAAAGGCAAACGAAGAATTGAAGCGGCAGAGACTGAGATCGATCCCTCTGAGAAGCGGATCCAAAACCCTTGAAAAACAGGCCAGTTACTTAACTGAATAAATTGACCTTGGCTACAGGGGCAGCATGAAAAAAAAAATCTCATCATTGGTCTGCTAGACTGGATGGAAGGCCGTAAGCCAGTGAGTTTTTGTGTGAGAACTGGCTGTCACGATTCCTTCAATTTGATGCTGAAACGGATCGGATGAAGATTAAGACAGCTAATCGTGCTACGGGCCACAGGCAAGCTCGAATTAGCGCCTTTGCCTTGCCATTGTGTGATTACGTAGTTACGGGAACAAACAAAGAGATACAGAAGCTTTCAACACCCAGTGGAGGTTTCGGACGGGTTGACTTCACGGGAGCTTCAGGATTATGTTCTTTTGGGAATTTTCTATGGCGGTGATTCAAAAAGGAAGTTTATCGATGTTATGAAGAGAACTAAGGGAACTCGGGATTCAGTAATCCTTCAGGTACCGAGCGGTGCTCTGTATAACTTTCAGTAGGTCCTCGAGAAGGGCTTATGCCCGAAACGTCGATTCTCCTGTTCCCCGGATGCTGCCTGACCTGCTGCGCTTTTCCAGCAACACATTTTCAGCTCTGATCTCCAGCATCTGCAGACCTCACTTTCTCCTCAATAGGTCCTCGAACTTACTTGACTCTCCAGTGAAAGCGAAACCTTTGTGCACACTTTACGGTGTGTTGGATGAATTCAAAATACAGATAACCATGTTTTTCATTCAGAAAGAATGTTTGCTGGATTTTTCTGTTATCAACCAATGTGATGTTATAGTCGGGAATGGGGAGCATGTTCATTTTTATCTTCCTCTGGGTGTGGCGCAAGCTGGTGGTCGTTATCAATGTGGCTGTGATGACTAAATGCCCCCTATGGTGTGCTTAAGCCCGTTTTTGTAATTAATTGCCCTGGATACCACCTTGGTAGTGAGGCAGAAGATAAAGTTTTGGGGTATATGAATGCCCCCAGTGCGCAGTGTCTAGAAGCGTTTCTTTTTGTGGTTTTGTATGTAAGTAGTTTTGGCAGGTTTTGAGAGCATGTTAATTGTTGTAGATTTAGTCTGTGTAGTTTTTAGGCTCTATTTTTTTTCATTGCTGCTCGGCGATTTGTTGCTGGAGTTCTTCCTGTCTGGATTTCAAATGTTGT
>NW_025169574.1:0-1750 GCF_004010195.1 Chiloscyllium plagiosum | reverse complement strand
GGGGATATTACGAGCTGATAGTGGGCAGGGTTGCTGACAGAGAGAAGACGAGACATAAATCAGTTCAGGGCAAAAATGGATCGCGAGGTTGTACATAGTTTTGTTCTCAGATGTCTGTAAGGGAGTGGTCTGCAATTCAGATGAATGGAGACTGCAATTTGAATTGAAGATAATAGTTTCTTCCTTTGACAAATATAGATCACAGAAATTGCAATGAAGTTCAAAATTGTTTATGAGATTAATGAATGGACAGAGGCAGAGAACACCGACAATAGCGAGAATAGGTTAGTAACACACCCTCAACCACGCCCAGAATAATAATCAGTACTGCTGATATCCGATATGGTAGAAAGTCCCAATAGAGGGAAATGTTGAAAAGATCCAAGGAAAGCGTCCTCTCCATTGGTGTAATTATCCAGTCCATTATTCTCAGATTCAGATCTCTCCTCTCCACTTCTGTACAGCTGCTGATCTCTGTTACTGTTGGAGCTTATGCATCTGCTCCTATACTGGGATAGCGTACTGAGTGAAGCCCTTCACCAGCAGGAGAGGGAAACCCTCCAGTGACACAGTTACAATACATGGAGACTGACATCAATCACAGTCATTGAGCAAACAGTTCTAGCTTTCAATACAGCACATTCAGTTCACAATATAACTGGACTGGTCTGGACTAGATGCTAACATCGCTGGCTGTTGGTCACATCTCCCATCACCAATTCCTCTAGTGAAGTCAGTTGTGAGGGCGAATTATTGATGTTTCCTTACGGCAGGCTAGATGACTCTGCTCTGTTGTACGTTTGCAATGCTGTAACCATCTTTCCCCAAATCTCCAGCCCCTGCAAAAAAAGAAACACAATCTGGATGTTTTTATTGTGCGGCTCTCTCCTCCACGGGAACAAACGCAAGCGAACAGACTGTCACTGGGCGCAGTTGCCCCGAACATAGACAGGAAGTGTGGTGTTCTCTGAATCAAAGGTTAATTTTTTGGATCTCTGCTCGGATGTTGCCAGATCTACTGAGTTTCGCTCCAGCTCTTTTGATTTCTTTTTTCTTTCTGATCTGTGACAAAGTGTCTGATCTGAATGATAGCAGCAAAGCTGTTTTCTCAGATGAATCTCGAGTAATTTGTTATGGACATTAAATGAGAAATTACAAAGTTCCTCTGTTTGACAGGGCTCTAAATATCGATGACGTATTGCATTGTGAGACCTTGCGATGAAAATGCTGAAACAAAACAGAAGTTGCTGTAATCGCTCAGCAGGTCTGGCAGCGTCTGTGCAGAGACATCAGAGTTAACGTTTCAGGTCCAGTGTCCCTTCCTCAGAACTGATAGTAATGCGGAAAATGTTGGTTTATATGCAGAAGGGACGTGATAGCTCTTAATGGAGACTGTTAGTAGCTAACAATAGGGTGTGAGTAATTGAAGCCTATGTGAGAACTGGGCTTGGTGTATGGGTAGGGGGCAAGGACATTGGGAAGTTCAAGCCCGAAAATTATCGAACTCGATTTTGAATCTAAAGGGCTGTAGGGTCCGGACATAGAAAATGAGGTATTCTTCTTCCTGCTTGCTGAACTTGCTTGGAACACTGCAGCAAGCCTGACACAGAGATATTGGTCAGGGAAAAGGATGGGCTGTTAAACTGGCAGGCAACTGAAAGCTCACAGTCATTTGCAGCTGTACAATTGGATGTTCTGTGAAGCGGTCACCCAGTCCACTCTTCATTTTCCCAATGTAGAGGTGACCATA
>NW_025169573.1:0-1750 GCF_004010195.1 Chiloscyllium plagiosum | reverse complement strand
TTATGTGAGTAGCTGGTCGATGATGTCTCCTGGCTTGTGCGCCAGTATGACTCCTACAGTACTGTATGTTACTTTCTGTGTATCGCAGTGTGTGTGTGTTTGTGTGTGTGTGTGTAAGCGTGTGTGTTACGTGTCTGAATGAGTATTTTCTTTTGTGCATCAATGTGTATCTGTATGGTTGAGCATCCCAGTCTGTGCACGTGATGGTATGTCAGTATGATTGAATATGAATGCGTGTATGTCAGGGTATATGATTGTGTGTGTGCCTGTGCATGTGCGTCAGTATCTGTGTGAGTGTGTGTGTTTCTGTTTGTGTGTGTGTGTATGCGAAA
The DNA here is from genome assembly GCF_004010195.1 of Chiloscyllium plagiosum. Lineage (NCBI taxonomy): Eukaryota > Metazoa > Chordata > Chondrichthyes > Orectolobiformes > Hemiscylliidae > Chiloscyllium > Chiloscyllium plagiosum. Next base: position 1,418 of record NW_025169573.1, on the reverse strand, counting down.
GAGGGAGAGAGAGGGAGGGAGAGGGAGAGTGTCTGCTTGTCTGGATGTGCGCCAGTTTAAATGTGTATATTTCAACATGTGTGTGTATGTGAGTCTGTCCATTTTCTGAGTGACATCCTCAAACAATTCCAGAAGATTAGTCAAGCATGATTTCTCCTTCATAAATCCATGCTGACGCTGACCTATCCTATTACTGCTATCCAGATGTGTCGTAATTTCGTCCTTTATAATTGACTCCAGCATTTTTACCACCACTGAGGTCAGACTAACTGGTCTATAATTCTCTGTTTTCTCTCTCCCTTCTTTCTTAAAAAGTAGGTCAACATTATCCACCCTCCAATCCGCATAAACTAATCCTGAATCCATAGTAATTCTCTGTTTTCTCTCTCCCTCCTTTCTTAAAAAGTAGGTCAACATTATCCACCCTCCAATCTGCACAAACTAATCCTGAATCCATAGAACATTGGGAAATGATCATCCACGATTTCTAGAGCCAGCTCCTTCAGTACACTGGGATGCAGATCATCGGATCCCGGGGACTTATCAGCCTTCAGACCTAACAGTCTCTCCAACACCATTTCCTGCCTAATATAAATTCCCTTCAGTTCCGATCCTTCAGCCGCAATTACATCTGGGAGATTGCTCATGTCTTCCCCGCCAAGACAGAAAAAAGTACCAATTCAGCTCTTCTGACATTTCTTTGTTCCCCGTAACAGATTGACCCATTTCTATCTTCAAGGGTCCAATTTTAGTCTTTAGCATTTGTTTTATCTTTTCACATACCTAAAATAGCCTTTACTATCCTACTTTATATTTTTGGCCAGTTTACCTTCGTACCTTATTTTTTTCTTGGCGTATTTCCTTTTTAGTTAGCCTCTGTTGTTCTTTAAAAGCTTCCCAGTCCTCTGATTTCGAACTCATCTTTGCTATGTTATACATTTTCCATTTTGTCTTTTTATAGTCATTAAATTCCCTCGTCAGTCATGGCCGCCCCTTAGGATCTTACTTCCTTTTTGGAATGAACTGATCCTGCATCTTCTGCATTATACCCAGAAATACCTGCCATTGTTGTTCCACTGCTAGGATATTGCACCACTGAACTTTGGCCAGTTCCTCCCTCATAGCTCCATCTTTCCCCTTATTCAAATTTAGTATTGTCACTTCCGATTCTCTCCTCTCCCTTTCAAACTGCAGAGTAAAGCTTATGGTATTGTGGTCACTACCACCTAATGGTTCCTTTCCTTCGAGGTCCCTGATCAAATCAGCTTTGTTGCACAACATCAGATCCAGAGTTGTTTTCTCCCTGGCAGGCTCCAGCACAAGCTGTTCTAAGAATCCATCTCGGAGGCACTCCACAAACTCCCGTTCTTGGGGTACAGTACAACCCTGATTCTCCCAGTCTAACTGCATGATGAAAT
>NW_025169572.1:0-1750 GCF_004010195.1 Chiloscyllium plagiosum | reverse complement strand
CGCTTTTCCAGCAACACATTTCCAGCAAACATAAACAATCATCAAGCAAAAATATAAATTGCTGGAGAAATTGAGCAGGTCTGGCAACAGCTGTGGAGAGAGAAACAGAGCTAACATTTTGAGTCCAGTGACTCTTCATCAGAATTTCTCCAGCCATTTCTGTTTTCATTTCAGACCTCCAGCCTTCGCAGTTCCTTGTCTATTTTATAAGCAATTATCATATTATTAAAGGATAATGACCTTTCTGTGATTAATTTAATGGTCAATTAAAGGGTTAGTCTTTCACAATATTAAAAATAATGGAGACACTCATGTCAAGATACCATTGTTGCAAAGCAAAAGCAATTTGACCTAAAATGAGCTGAAGGCGTTTTAGACTCATAACTCTCAGAGTATCTGTTCATCCTCTCAGTTTGTTAGTTTATGTGTACATGAACAAAAGTGAGCAGCATTTGTTGGCTGGTACATTCCAATCCATCTTTTACATTTATCTGTCATGTTTTACCTTGATAGTGTCTTGTGTCCACTATATTTAGCTATCACACATTGGACATCACATATTAAGTGTGTCAACCAGTGTGTTAAGGGTTTAGTTGGAGAGGAATTTGTTAAGAGTGGACAAGACAATTTTCTGAGTCAGTATGTGGATGTACCTACTAGAGAAGGTGCAAAATTTGACCTACTCTTGGGAAATAAAGCAGGGCAGGTGAATGAGGTGTCAGTAGGGGAGCACTTTGGGGCCAGCGACCATAATTCTATTTGTTTCAAAATAGTGATGGAAAAGGTAGACCAGATCTAACAGTTGAAGTTCTAAATTGGAGGAAGGCTCGTTTTGATGGTATTAGGCAAGGATTTTTAAAAGCCGATTGGGTGCAGATATTCGCAGGTAAAGGGACGACTGGAAAATGGGAAGCCTTCAGAAATTAGATAACGACAGTCCAGAGATAGTATATTCCTGTTAGGATGAAAGTCTCACAACCCCGCACCGCCCGTTTCTACCTCCTGCCCAAAATCCACAAACCTGACTGCCCCAGCCGACCCATTGTCTCCGTCTGCTCCTGCCCCACCGAACTCATCTCTGCATACCTCAACACGGTCCTGTTCCCCCTTAGTCCAAGAACTCCCCACCTATGTTCGGGACACCACCCACGCCCTCCACCTCCTCCATGATTTTCGCTTCCCCAGTCCCCAACGCCTTATCTTCACCATGGACATCTAATCCCTGTACACCTCCATCCCTCATCACGAAGGACTCAAAGCCCTCCGCTTCTTCCATTCCCGCCGTACCAACCAGGACCCTTCCACTGACACCCTCCTTCGACTGACTGAACTGGTCCTCACCCTGAACAACTTCTCTTTCCAATCCTCCCACTTCCTCCAAACCAAAGGAGTAGCCATGGGCACCCGCATGGGCCCCAGCCGTGCATGCCTCTTCATAGGATATGTGGAACAGTCCATCTTCCACAGCTACACTGGCCCCACCCCCCACATTTTCCTCCGCTACATCGATGACTGTATCAGCGCTGCCTCGTGCTCCCATGAGGAGGTTGAACAGTTCATCCACTTAACCAACACCTTCCACCACGACCTCGAATTTACCTGGACCGTCTCAGACTCCTCCTTCCCCTTCCTAGACCTTTCCATTTCTATCTCGGGCGACCGAATCAACACGGACATTTACTATAAACCGACCAACTCCCACAGCTACCTAGACGAAACCTCCTCCCACCCTGCCCCCTGTAGAAACGCC
>NW_025169571.1:0-1750 GCF_004010195.1 Chiloscyllium plagiosum | reverse complement strand
TAAATTTGAACTGTTGTGAAAGTGTAGCAACCAGCGCTCAGGTATTTGTTTCACAGCCAATGTTCCACATTCTCAATGACCCAGTACACACTGAGACTGCTGGTCAGCCACAGGACTGGGGTTTGTAAGTTCTCAGTGCAAACCAGCTTTCACTCTCTCTTCATGGTCCAGTACACATAAGGACATAAGAACATAAGAACTAGGAGCAGGAGTAGGCTGCCCGGCCCTTCGAGCCTGCTCAGCCATTCAACACAATCATGGCTAACCCTTTCATGGACTCAGCTCCTCTTCCCCACATTTTCACCATGTTCCTTAATTCCTTTCTTTTTTCAAAAATAAGTATCTACATTAGCTTTAAAAGCGAATTACTGAAGTGGCGTTGACTACTTCCCTGGGCAAGGAATTCCATCGATTAACAACCCTCTGGGTGAAGAAGTCCCTTCTCAGTTCATTCTAAACCTGCTTCCTCTAATCTTGAGGCCATGTCCTCTTGTCCTAGTCTCACCCACCAGTGGAAACATCCTCTCTATTTCTATTTTATTGATGCCCTTCATTATATTATATATTTCTATAAGATCCCCCACTCAGTCTTCTGAATTCCAATGAATATCATCCCAATCCACTCAGCTTCTCCACATAAGCCAAACCCCTCAACTCTGGAATCGACCTGGTGAACCTCCTCTGTACCCCCTCCAGTGCCAGTACATCCTTTCTTAAGTAAGGAGACCAAATCTGCACACAATACTCTGGATGTGGCCTCACCAGCACCTTGTACAGCTGTAGCATTACCTCTCTGCTTTTAAACTCAATTCCTTCAGCAATGAAGGACAAAATTCCATTTGCCTTCCTAATTACTTGTTGGACCTGCAGACCAACCTTCTGCAATTCATGCACAAGGACACCCAGGTCCCTCTGCAAATCAGCATGCTGCAGCTTTTTACTATTCAAGTAATAATCCTTTTTCCAATCACCCCGACCAAAACACATGATTTCACATTTATTTGTATTGTATTCCATCTGCCAGACCTTTGCCCACCCACTCAATGTATCTATATCCCCCTGCAAAGTTTCACAATCCTCTGCACATGTTGCTCTGCCACTCATCTTAGTGTCATTGGTAAAGTTTGACACTGTACATGTGGTTCCCAAGTCCAAATCATCTGGAAAATTGTAAATAATGTGGGCTCAACACCAATCCCTCAGGCACACCACTAGGCACTGATCGCCAGCCAGAATAGCACTCATTTATCCCCACTCTTTGCTTCCTGTCAGTCAACCAATCCTCTACCAACACTAATACTCTATCCCTAACACCATGCACCCTTATCTTATGCAGCAGCCTCAAGTGTGGCACCTTGTCAAAATCCTTTTGGAAATCTCGGTACACCACATCCAAATGGTCCCCATTATCCACCTTGCTTGAAATATCTTCATGGAATTCCAAAAGATGTGTGAAGCATGACATGCCCTTCATGTACCCACGCTGCATCTGTACAATGAGACAATTTCTTTTGTGATGCCCTGCTATTTTGTTCCTTGATAATAGACTGAAGCATCTTCCCCACTACAGAGGTTAAACCCACTGGTCTTCCCCATCTTTTGTCTAATTCCATTTTTAAACATTAGCATCACATTTTGCTATTTTCCAATCTGCTGGGACTGTCCCAGAGACAAGCGAATTTTGGAAACTTTTCCACCAGTCCACCTGTTATTTCTCCCGCAATCTCTTTCAATGCCCTGGGATGCACTC
>NW_025169570.1:0-1750 GCF_004010195.1 Chiloscyllium plagiosum | reverse complement strand
CTCCTTTCCCTGTCACCTATCCTCCCCACCTCTAGCAAGGCACGTAAATGCCCAGTTTCTAATAATTTCAGTTCTGAGGAAGTGTCAGACTGGATTTGAAACGCTAATTCTATTTCTCTGCCTCTGTAGATGCTGCCAGACCTGCTTTGTTTCTCCAGAAATGAATAGGCCCAGCACAAATTTTCAATTAAACAAATAACTATGAATACTTGAAATAAAAATGCACAAATTGCTATAGGAAGTGGGAGCTTTGTCGAAGGGTCACTGGACCCGAAAGATGAACACAGCTTTCACTCCACAAGATGCAGCCAGACCTGCTTAGTTTCTTCAGCAATTTCAGTTTTTGAACATTTTCCAAAGACATGTGACGAATCTGCCCAAACGCCCTGTCCGGCACAGAGCTCCGTACATTGGGAAGTGAATAAAAACGCAAAGTGCACAAGTTCATTGGCTCGGAAACAACAGAAGGCTGGCATCACTGACACGACAGAGGTCTTAATCATGGTCAGGGAGAAGAACAGAGGTATTATGGGAAAAGAAACGATTCAGATTAATATGTTAAAGTACCGGAGTAATGTAACAAATTAGCGGCGTGACATCAGGGTGAGACCCTCATCAGAATGAGATTATGAAACTGGATTTGTTCGCACATCAGAAACCAGGTTAGGTCACTGAGTACAGGGCTGATGGGTGAATGGGTCTCGGTATGAACTGGGGGAAAGTCAGTAGAATTGATTTGCATATATTGCAGCTCCCACTGGGTTATCTTGTGATGCGATAGATCACAGCAGCATCCGCAGCAGAATTGTGTTCAATCACAATCCAAAACTTTTCCCCCAGGATAATCCATGACTCTACCATTATCATCAAGCTGAGTGATGGTTCAGTGACGAGTTTGGGTGAACATGCCAGAGTCAGAACCATGTGTATCTAAACCTGATGACAATCCATTAATGCTGCCGCACTTGACTGGTTACATTACTTTCCTATTTCTGACTTCAGCCCATACTACCTCCAGAGGCAGATCCCCCTCAAACTTCCTTTCTGCAGCCGTTATACCATTTCTAATTAGCAATGGTTACATTATAAACAGCAGAACTACCATCTGGTGGAGAGGGGAAATAATCCCAAGACAAACTGATAAGATCGAAACTCTGCAGTCAAGTCACAACCGGTCATAAATTTCGATGGACTAATAAACAACTTACTGGAGGAGAGGACTCTATAAATATCCCCAGCCCTGTACATCAGTGTAAAAGTCAAGGATGTAGTACCTGCATCATTCTCAGCCAAAAGTGTTGAGTCGATAATCCACCTCACCCTCCTAATGATGCCTACAGAATCACAGATGCCAGTCTTCAACCAATTCGATTCGCTGCACGTGACATGAAAAACAGCTAAACACAGTAAATATGACAAAGGCAATGGGTCCTGACCCCATTCCTGCAATAGGACTGAAGATTGTGCTGCACAACAAGTCTTGTCGCTGGGGAAGCTGTTTCATTCCAGCTCCAACTCTGTCATCTGCCTAGCCACGTCGAAAGTTCCTCAACTATATCCAGTCCCATAACAAGGGAATGACTACAGTCTGACTATTTACCACGCCCTCAGTCCCGTCGCGATAGTCGCATTGGTGGGAGTTCTTTTTGACAGAGCTGTCGAGCAGCACAGAAATAATGTGCTCAGTGTGGTTTCTGATAGGTCCCCATGTGATGGTGATGGTGCTGTTGTGCAAACTGGATTATTGATC
>NW_025169569.1:0-1750 GCF_004010195.1 Chiloscyllium plagiosum | reverse complement strand
ACACAATACTCCACGCACAGTCTCACCAACCCTGCACACAATACTCGAGCTACAGTTTCACCAACCCTGTACACAATACTCCAGGTACAGTCTCACAAACCCTGTACAAAATGCTCCAGGTACAGCCTCACCAACCCTGTACACAATACTCCAGGTACAATCTCACCAACCCTGTGCACAATACTCCACGTACAGCCTCACCAACCCTGTACACAATACTCCAGGCCCAATCCCACCAACTCTGTACACAATACTCCAGGTACAGTCTCACCAACCCTGTACACAACATTCCAGGTACAGCCTCGCCAACCCTGTACACAATACTGCAGTCACAGTCTCACAAACTCATTACACAATACTACAGGTACAGTCTCAACAACCCAGTACACAATACTCCAGGTACAGCCTCAACAACCCTGTACTCAATACTCCAGGTACAGTCTCACCAACCCTGTACACAATACTCCAGGTACAGTCTCACCAACCCTGTACACAATACTCCTGCTACAGCCTCACCAACCATGTACACAATACTCCAGGTACAGTCTCACTAACCCTGAACACAATACTCTAGTTACAGTCTCACCAACCCTGTACACAATACTCCAGGTACAGCCTCACCAAGCCTGTACACAATACTCCACGCACATTCTCACCAACCCTGTACACAATACTCCAGGTACAGCCTCACCAACCTCGTACACAATTGTCCAGGTACAGTCTGACCAACCCTGTACACAATACTCCAGGTACAGTCCCAGCAACCCTGTGCACACTACCCCTGGTACAGTCTCACCAATTCCGAACACTATATTCCAGGTACAGTCTCACCACCCTGTACACAATACTCCAGGTACAGCCTCACCAACCCTGTACACAATACTCCAGGCACAGTCTCACCAACCTTGTACATAATACTCCAGGTACAGCCTCACCAACCCTGTACACAATAGTCTGGGCACAGTCTCACCAATCCTGTACACAATACTCCAGGCTCAGCCTCACCATCCCTGCACACAATACTCTAGGTAAAGTCTCACCATCCCTGTACACAATCGTCCAGTTACAGTCTCACCAACCCTGTACACAATACTCCAGGTACAGCCTCACCAACCCAGTACAGAATACTCCACGCACAGTCTCACCAACCCTGTACACAATACTACACGCACTGTCTCACTAACCCTGTACACAATACTCCAGGTACAGTCTCACCAAGCCTGTGCACAATACCCGCGGTACAGTCTCACCAACACTCTACAAAATAGTCCAGGTACAGCCTCTCCAACCATGAACACAATACTCCAGGTACAGTCTCAACAACCCAATAAACAATACTCCAGGTACAGTCTCACCGACCCTGTACACAATTTTCCAGGTACTATCTCACCAACCCTGTACACAATACTACAGTCACAGTCTCACAAACCCTGTACACAATACTGCAGGTACAGTCTCACCAACCCTGTACAAAATACTCCAGGTACAGCCTCACCAACCCTGTACTCAATACTCCAGGTACAGTCTCACCAACCCTGTACACAATACTCCAGTTACAGTCTCACCAATCCTGTACACAATACTCCAGGGACAGTCTCACCAACCCAATAAACAATCCTCCACGCACAGTCTCACCAAACCTGCACACAATACTCCAGGTACAGTCTCACCAACCATGTACACAATACTACAGTCACAGTCTCACAAACCCTGTATACAATACTGCAGGTACAGTCTCACCAACCCTGTA
>NW_025169568.1:0-1750 GCF_004010195.1 Chiloscyllium plagiosum | reverse complement strand
ATGGTGAAACAATCTAGGAAATGTGTCCTTACAATCAGTGTTATGGTGAAGCAATATGGGAAGAGTGTCCTTACAGTCAGCGTCATGGTGAAACAGTCTGGGAAGTGTGTCCTGACAATCAGTATCATGGTGAAACAGTCTGGGAGGAGTGTCCTTACAGTCAGTGTCATGGCTAATCAGTCTGGCAAGAGTGTCCTTACTGTCAGTGTTATGGTGAAACAGTCTGGGAAATGTGTCCTTTCATTCAGCGTCTTTGGTGAAACAATCTGGGAAGAGTGTCCTTAAAGTCAGGGTCATGGTGAAAAAATCTGGGAAGAGTGTCCTTACAGTCAGTGTTATGGTGAAACAGTCTGGGAAGAGTGTCCTTACAGTCAGTGTTATGGTGAAACTGTCTGGGAAGTGTGTCCTTAAGTCAGTGTCATGGTGAAACAGTCTAGGAAGTGAGTCATGACAGTAAATGTTATGGTGAAAAGTCTGGGAAGTGTGTCCTTACAGTCAGTGTCAAGGTGAAGAAGTCTGGAAAGAGTGTCCTTACAGTCAGTGTCATGGTGAATCAGTTTGGGAAGAGTGTTCTTACAGTCAGTGTATTAGTGAAACTGTCTGGAAAGTGTGTCCTTACAGTCAGTGTCATGGTGAAACAATCTAGGAAATGTGTCCTTACAGTCAGTGTTATGGTGAAAAAGTCTGGGAAGTGAGTCTTGACAGTAAGTGTTATGGTGAAAAGTCTGGGAAGAATGTCCTTACAGTCAGTGTCATGATGAATCAGTCTGGGAAGAGTGTCGTTATAGACAGTGCCATGGTGAAACAGTCTGAGAAGAATGTCCTTACAGTCAGTGTCAAGGTGAAGCAATTTGGGAAGAGTGTCCTTACAGTCAGTGTTATGGTGAAACAATCTGGGAAGGGTGTGCTTACATTCAGTAATATGGTGAAACAGACTGAGAAGTGTGTCTTTACAGTCAGTGTCAGGGTGAAGCAATCTGGCAAGAGTGTACTTACAGTCAGTGTTATGGTGAAACTGTCTGGGAAGTGTGTCCTTAAGTAAGTGTCATGGAAAAAAAGTCTGGGAAGTGAGTCTTGACAGTAAGTGTTATGGTGAAAAACCTGGGAAGAATGTCCTTACAGTCAGTGTCATGGTGAAACAGTCTGGGAAATGTATCCTTACAGTCAGTGTCATGGTGAAACAGACTGTGAAGTGTGTCCTTACAGTCAGTGTCATGGTGAAACAATCCGCGAAGAGTGTCCTTACAGTCAGTGTCATGGTGAAACAATCTGCGAAGAGTGTCCTTACAGTCAGTGTCATGGTGAAACAGTCTGGGAAGTGTGTCCTCACAGTAAGTATTATGGTGAAACAGTCTGGGAAGAGTGTCCTTACAGTCAGTGTCATGGTGAATCAGTCTGGGAAGAGTGTTGTTACAGACAGTGCCATGGCGAATCAATCTGGAAGAGTGTCCTTACAGTCAGTGTCATGGTGAAACAGTCTGGGAAGAGTGTTCTTACAGTCAGTGTTATGGTGAAACAGTCTGGGAAGTGTGTCCTTACAGTCAGTGTTATGGTGAAACAGTCTGAGAAGTGTGTCCTGACAGTAAGTGTTATGGTGAATAAGTCTACGAAGTGTGTCCTTACAGTCAGTGTTATGGTGAAACAATCTTGGAGGAGTGTCCTTACAGTCAGTGTCATGGTGAAACAGTCTGGGAAGTGTGTCCTTACAGTCAGTATCATGGGGAAACAATCTGGGAAGTGTGTCCTCACA
>NW_025169567.1:0-1750 GCF_004010195.1 Chiloscyllium plagiosum | reverse complement strand
AGAGGCTGGAGCAGGGAAACAGTCCCGGAACGGAGGTTGTAGTGGGGATACAATCCCGGAACGGATGCTGGAGCCGGGAAACTGTCCTGGAGCGGGGACTGGAGCAGGGAAACTGTCCCGGTGCAGAGGCTGGAGCAGGGAAACAGTCCCGGAACGGGGACTGGAGCAGGGAAACAGTCCCGGTGCAGAGGCTGGAGCAGGGAAATAGTCCCAGAACGGGGACTGGAGCAGGGAAACAGTCCCGGAGAGGGGACTGGAGCGGGGAAACGGTCCTAGAACGGAGGCTGGAGCAGGGATACAGTCCTGCCGCAGGGACTGGAGCAGGGAAATAGTCCCAGAACGGGGACTGGAGCAGGGAAACAGTCCCGGAGAGGGGACTGGAGTGGGGAAACGGTCCTAGAACGGAGGCTGGAACAGGGATACAGTCCTGGAACAGGGACTGGAGCAGGAAAACAGTCCCGGAGTGTTGGCTGGAGCAGGGAAACAGTCCCGGAAAGGAGACTGTAGCAGGGAAACAGTCCCGGAACGGAGGCTGGAGCAAGGAAACTATCCCGGAGCAGGGACTGGAGCAGGGAAACAGTCCCGGAGTGGAGACTGGAGCAGGGAAACTGTCCCGGAGCGGGGACTGGAGCGGTGAAACTGTCCCGGAGAAGGGACTGGTGCAGGGAAACAGTCCCGGAGCGGAGGCTGGAGCAGGGAAACAATCCCGGAACAGGGACTGGAGCAGGGAAACAGTCCCGGAGTAGGGACTGGAGCAGAGAAACAGTCCCGGAACGGAGGCTGGAGCAGGGAAACAGTCTCGGAGAGGGGACTAGAGCAGGGAAACACTCCCGGAACGGAGGCTGAAGTAGGGATACAGTCCCGGAGCGGTGGCTGGTGCGTGGATACAGTCCCGGAACGGGGACTGGAGCAGGGAAACAGTCCCGGAGCCGAGGCTGGAGCAGGGAAACAATCCCGGAAAGGAGGCTGGAGCAGGGAAACAGTCTCGGAACAGAGGCTGGAGCAGGGAAACTGTCCTGGAGCGGGTACTGGAGCAAGGAAACAGTCCCTAAACGGAGACTGGAGCAGGGAAACATTCCCGGAACAGGGACTGGAGCAAGGAAGCAGTCCCGGAGAGGGGACTGCAGTGGGGAAACAGTCCCGGAACGGAGGCTGGAGCAGGGATACAGTCCTGGGGCAGGGGCTGGAGCAGGGAACCTGTCCCGGAACGGGGGCTGGAGCAGGGATACAGTCCTGGAACAGGGACTAGAGCAGGGAAACAGTCCCGGAACGGAGGCTGGAGCAGGGAAACAGTCCTGGAACATGGACTGGAGCAGGGAAACAGTCCCGGAACGGAGGCTGGATCAGGGAAACAGTCCCGGAATGGGGACTGGAGCAGGGAAACAGTCCCGGAGCGGGGACTGGAGCAAGGAAACAGTCCCGGAGCGGAGGCTGGAGCAGGGAAACAGTCCTGGAGCGGCGGCTGGAGCAGGGAAACTGTCCTGGAACAGGGACTGGAGCAGGGAAACAGTCCCGGAACAGGAACTGGAGCAGGGATACAGACTTGGAGCGGAGGCTGGAGCAGGGAAACAGTCTCGGAGCAGGGACTGGATCAGGGATACATTCCCGGACCAGAGTCTGGAGCAGGGAAACAGTCCCGGAACGGGGACTGGAGCAGTGAAACAGTCCCTGACCGGATGCTGCAGCTGGGACACAGTCCCGGAGCAGAGGCTGGAGGAGGGAAACAGTCTCGGAGTGGGGACTGGAGCAG
>NW_025169566.1:374-1750 GCF_004010195.1 Chiloscyllium plagiosum | reverse complement strand
AATCTTTAATATTCAGGACTCTTCTGGAGTACTATGTCAATTTCAAATCATCCTGTTACAAGAAGGATATTATTAAATTGGACCAGGTTCAGAAAACATTTACAAGGTTAATGCCAGGACTTATAAAACAGACTGGGACATTTTCAGTGCAGGATCGGAGGATAAGGCATTGTAGACGCCTAACAAACCATATGGGACAAAGATAGGTAGAACAGCAAATGTCTTTTCCCTAAGTTGAGGGAGTTAAAAACAAAGAGACATATTTTTAAGGCGAGGGGAGAAAGATTCAAAAGGGACCTGAGAGGCATTTTTTTCCAAAAGATGGTAGCTCCGATGCTGAATGTTCGACCAGAGGAAATGGTAGATGCAGGTACATTTCCATTTAAAAACACAAATCCATTAACAGGAAGCGTTGAGAAGGATATGGGCTAAATGCAGGTGAGTGGGACTAATATTGTTTGCGAAACATAGTGTGCATGGACAATTTTGAACAAAGACCTTGTTTCCGTGCTGCATCACTCTCAGACACTCTTGAAGATTGGTGTTCCAAGTGATTCTCCCTTGTGCATTTTCCTGGGTGGCCATCTGCGCAGTGGAAACGCTGATCTTCAGGAATAACCTCCTCTGAGCCTCTGCTACTGCTTAACATTAAACCTACAATTCTAGTTATCCATTGGACAATTCCAGTTCTCAGTGGCGGGTATAATGGTCCTCGAGATAATCACTTGCTGCCCTCTCCCAACCCAAACTATACTCGTTTCCCTTTCTGTATGAGCAGCATTATCGGTCATTATTTGGACCATTCACATGACCAAAATATTATCTTTCTGTATCTGTATACCTACCCGTATCCATGTGCATTCTTGTTGAAGTTGTTAGATCTTCTCCCTTGTGTGAACCATCAGCTTTGTTAGTGAGAAATTCCACATTTCAAAGCGCTACTCTTTCGTCAGGTGTCGTCACAAAACCAGGCGAGATTGCATTTTCAACCTTCCCACTTTTGAAAAAATCATTCACAACAAGGGAATAATTGGCATTGCCTGCTAGACCATCATTCATTGTCTATTCTTAATTTGACAGAGGAGAGTTAAGAAACAAAAAGATTGATGTGGACCTGGAGTCACACGTAGTCCAGACCAGGTTAGATTTCCTTCACGACATGTCATCAGTGAACCAGATGAATTTTTTAAACAATGACCATGAGTGCCATGGTCATGACTGTACACATTGGTCACAGAGTCACACAGCACAGAACAGACACATTCGTCCAACCAGTCCATGACGAACAAGATTACAAACTAAACTAGTCCCACCTGTACTCTCCGGGCCCACATTCCTCCAAACATTTCCTATTCCTGCATCCAACCAAATGCTTT
>NW_025169566.1:0-325 GCF_004010195.1 Chiloscyllium plagiosum | reverse complement strand
CCCTCGCGTGTTTTTATTTTAAATCTCTCTGTCCTCCCCTTAAAAACGTGCACCACTAGTCATGAAATTCCCCTGAACATGGGAATAGACAGCTCCCTCTTCATTTATTTAACTGTGGTTTATTTATTAAATTCAAATTGCACTATCTGCCATGGCGATGTTTAAACCTCAAAACTTGGGAGAAATTCTGAATGAAATGTGTGGGGTCAGTATCACGGGGACATTGCCTCCTTCTGACAGTACCTCCTGTGTAAAAGTTCTGGAGAAGGTGACCATCTCAACTCTATCTCTGTTTCTCTCTCTCGGGTTCTTCCCCATTTTCTTC
>NW_025169565.1:0-1750 GCF_004010195.1 Chiloscyllium plagiosum | reverse complement strand
ACGGAATGGCCTACTCCTACGCATAGTTTCTATCGTTAAATGTGAAACCGACAGTAAAGTGACTCATCCGTGAACATCTCGATAACCTCGTTCCAAGCAGACAGGCAGAATGGCAATCTGTTCCGTGACCGAGGTAAATATTTAACAAGCAGAATGCACAGTCCAACATAACCTGATGCAGATCAGATGAAAAGTTCTGAAATATATTTTATAAAGCAAACTTTTTTATGGCCTGTGAGGCTCGCTTTCTAGGGGAGCGATTTAGTGCCTCTCCCTCGCTGTCTGGACAGTGAAACGTATCAATGCGACACTGTCGTGAGGTGGTTCCTCACTGGGTAAGGACAGCAGAATTCCTTCCATAAAGAACATAGTTGATTTGGACGGGTGTTTAAATAAATATTGCAATGCTTAAAATTGGAATTGCTGTCATTCTTTCCAATAGTTGTGCTTTTCTATATTTTCTGCCTTTGGTTAAACTTTAACTATAGCATTGAAAAATTGTATTTTGTTTCACGTCGAATATATTGACTAGTCACACTACATCTGGGGCACAAAACTTACAATTCCCTTTAAAATAGTACCAACGTTCGGGTTTAGGCAACTTTGTGAAAATATTTTGAAGGGTCAGGACTGGTCTATATCACAGTTACCCCTCCACCTTCTCTATTCCAGAGAAAACAACCTCAGTTTATCGAAACTCTCATCATTGTGGACACTCACCAAACCAATAAATCTATTCTGAACGACCTCTCCCCTGGCTGTATAAATGCTTCCTTCCTGTTGTTTGTTGATCAGAACGAATACACTTTTCACAGTGAGGGCACATTGCCATACTCTGTTCGCTGTCTGCCACGTTAACAAGTCTAAGACTCTCTGGAAGGGCGGGCTGTGCTGATCCTCGCACTCAAACTCATAGATTATTAACTGAAGGTGTCTCTCCGAGCAGACTATACAGAGCTCCTGTATTGTGGCAATCTCACTGGGAATCTGCAGAGCTGAGTGAGAAAGAATGAAAGCTCTGCTCTTGGCCGTAGCAATGCTGGTGCTCGGAGAGGGTGTCGCTGGCCCCAGAAGAGTGAATGTGAGGTACCTAGCCACAGGTGGGTGGACGTTCCATAAACTGGTTTGGGGAAACCGTCACAGAGGAAGGCAAAATTAATCGTTTCTGGATAGTCCCGTCACTGACATATATCCTGCTGGGTTTGGAGGGAAACACCCGATTGCGAAATGGAGTCAGGAAAGTGCGATACATGGACATAAAGGCAGAGAGAGAGAGAGAGCGAAATAAAGATCAACCGAAGAACAAGGGAGCAAGAAGAATCGAAACGGAGATTGAGAGAGCATTTGGGGCCAGAGAAAGGCTACATAACGTTCTTAGAGAGAAGCAAAGATTGAGAGAGCAGTGAGGGAATTAGAGAGATGATAAAGGTGTGAAAAACTGAAGTAGTGGGAGAGACAATAGTGAGAGGCAAAGAGAGAGGAAAATAAAACTTTTCGGTACCAATGAGTAACAGAGTGAAAAGATAAATGTGCTCGAGAGAGTAATAAGATTCAAAGAGAGAGAAGTCGAGGTACAGAAGTAACAATACGGAAATATTTGGAAAAACCGTTCGAGAAACAGAGTTTGGTTAATAATGGAAAGTATACAAAGCAATAGAGTAGAGAGAGAGAGAGAGAGATTGAGTCATGTAGGAGAGGCATTGTAAATAAAGATGTAAGAGATTGAAGTAGGTGTTGAGAGATTAATGAT
>NW_025169564.1:0-1750 GCF_004010195.1 Chiloscyllium plagiosum | reverse complement strand
TCTGTGTTCACTGTTCATTGTTCTCCGTGTTCTTTCTGTGTTAAGTGTTCAGTATGTTCACTGTTCTCTATGTTCACTGTTCTCTGTGTTCAGTGTTCTCTGTGAACTCTGTTCTCTGTATTCAGTGTTCTCTGTGTTCAGTGTTCTCTGTTTTCACTCTTCTCCGTGTTCACTGTTCTCCGTGTTCAGTGTTCTTTCTGTTCACTGTTCACTGTTTGCGTTGTTCTCTCTGTGTTAACGTTTCTGTCTGTTCACTGTTCTCCGTGTTCACTCTGCGATTTCTGTTCTCTGTGTTCAGTGTTCTCTGTGTTCACTGTTCTTTGTGTTCTCTGTTCTCTGTGTACAGTGTTCTCTGTGTTCTCTGTGTTCAGAGTTCTTTGTGTTCAGTGTTCTCTGTGTTCATTGTTATCTGTGTACAGTGTTCTTTGTGTTCTCTGTTCTCTGTGTTCACAGCTCTCTGTGGTCAGTGTTCTCTGTGTTCACTGTTCTGTGTGTTCAGTGTTCTCTGTTATTTCTGTTCTTTGTGTTCACTTTTCTCTGTGTTCTCTGTTCTCTGTGTTCAGTGTTCTCTGTGTTCACTGTTCACTGTGTTCTCTGTTCTCTGTATACAGTGTTCTCTGTGTTCAGTGTTCTCTGTGTTTAGTGTTCTCTGTGTTCTCTGTTCTCTATGTTCAGAGTTCTCGGTGTTCACTGCTCTCTGTGGTCAGTGTTCTCTGTGTTCACTTCTCTCTGTGGTCAGTGTTCTCTGTGTTCACTGTTCTCTGTGTTCTCTGTTCTCTGTGTACAATGTTCTCTGTGTTCTCTGTTCTCTGTGTTCAGCGTTCTCTGTGTTCAGTGTTCTCTGTTTTCATTGTTATCTGTGTACAGTGTTCTCTGAGTTCTCTGATCTCTGTGTTCACAGCTCTCTGTGGTCAGTGTTCTCTGTGTTCACTGTTCTGTGTGTTCAGTGTTCTCTGTTATTTCTGTTCTTTGTGTTCACTGTTCTCTGTGTTCTCTGTTCTCTGTGTGCAGTGTTCTCTGTGTACAGTGTTCTCTGTGTTCAGTTTTCTCTGTGTTCACTGCTCTCTGTGTTCTCTGTTCTCTGTGTTCAGTGTTCTCCGTGTTCACCGTTCTCCGTGTTCAATGTTCTCAGTGTTCACTCTTTGTTCACTGTTCATTTTCCTCTGTGTTCACTCTGTGTTCACTGTTCTCTGTGTTCACTCTTCACAGTGTTCACTCTGTGTTCACTGTTCTCCGTGTTCTCTGTGTTCACTGTTCTCTGCGTTCACTGTTCTCTCTGGTCAGTGTTCTGTCTGTTCACTGATCTCCGTGTTGATGCTGTGTTCAGTGTTCTCTGTGTTCACTGCTCTCTGTGTTCTCTGTTCTCTGTGTACAGTGTTCTCTCTGTTCTCTGTTCTCTGTGTACAGCGTTCTCTGTGTTCACTGTTCACTGTACTCTGTGTTCTCTCTGTGTTCAGTGCTCTCTGTGTTCACTGTTCTCAGTGTTTACTCTGTTTTCGCTGTTCTCTGTGTTCACTGTTCACAGTGTTCACTGTGTGTTCACTTTCTCTGTGTTCACTGTACTCAGTGTTCACTCTGTGTTCACCGTTCTCCTTGTTCACTCTGTGTTCAGTGTTCTCTGTGTTCACTGTTCTCTGTGTTCAGTGTTCTCTGTTTTCAGTGTTTTCTGTGTTCACTGTTTTCTATGTTCACTGTTCTCTGTGTTCACTATTCTCTGTGTTCACTGTTTTCTGTATTCCCTGTTCTCTGT
>NW_025169563.1:0-1750 GCF_004010195.1 Chiloscyllium plagiosum | reverse complement strand
GCAGCGCTTACATATCCGATAGTGCTGTGTCTTTAAGCAACACTTACATATCCGATAGTGCTGGGGCTGAAGCAACACTGACATATCCGATAGTGCTGGGTTTTGAAGCAGCACTTACATATCCGATAGTGCAGGGGCTTGAAGCAACACTTACATATCTGATAGTGCTGGGGCTTGAAGCAGCACTTACATATACGATAGTGTTGGAGCTTGAAGCAGCACTTACATATCCGATAGTGATGCGGCTTGAAGCAGCACTTACATATCTGATAGTGCTGGGGCTGAAGCAACACTTACATATCCGATAGTGCTGGGTCTTGATGCAGTACTTACAGATCCGATAGTGCTGGGGCTTGAAACATCACTTACTTATCCGATAGTGTTGGAAATTGAAGCAGCACTTTCATATCCGATAGTGCTGGTCCTTGAAGCAACACTGACATATCCGATAGTGTTGAGGCTTGAAGCAACACTTACATATCCCATGGTGCTGAGGCTTGAAGCAGCACTTACATATCCGATAGTGATCAGGCTTGAGGCAGCACTTACATATCCGATAGTGATGGGGCTTGAAGCAACACTTACATCTCCGATAATTCTGGGGCTTGAGGCAGCACTTACATATCCGTTAGTGCTGTGACTTGAAGCAAATCTTACATATCCGTTTGTGCTGGGGCTTGAAGCAGGACTTACATATCCGATAGTGATTGGGCTTAAAGCAGAACTTACATATCCGATAGTGATGGGGCTTGAAGCAACACTTATATATCCGATAGTGCTGTGTCTTGAAGCAACACTTACATATCCGATAGTGCTGTGGCTTGAAGCAAATCTTACATATCCGAGAGTGCTGTGGCTGGAAGCAAATCTTACATATCCGATGGTGCTGGGGCTTGAAGCAGCACTTTCATATCCGATAGTGCTGGTGCTTGTCGCAACACGAACATATACAATAGTGCTGGGAATGGAAACAGCACTTAATTATCCGATAGTGTTGGAGCTTGAAGCAGCACTTACATATCCGATTGTGCTGGGGCTTGAAGCAGCACTTACATATCCGATAGTGATGGGGCTTGAAGCAACACTTACATATCCGATAGTGCTGCATCTTGATGCAAAACTTACATATCCGATAGTGCTGGGGCTTGAAGCAGCACTTACATATCCGATCGTGATGGGGGTTGAAGCAACATTTAAAAATCCGATTGTGCTGGGTCTTGATGCAACACTTACATATCCGATAGTGCTGGGGCTTACAGCCCCACTTACATCCCAATAGTGCTGTGGCTTGAAGCAGCACTTACTTATCCGATAGTGTTGGAGCTTGAAGCAACACTTTCATATCCGATAGTGCTGGGGCTTGAAGCAACACTAACATGTCCGATATTGCTGGGGCTTGAAGCAACAGTTACATATCCGATAGTGCTGGAACTGGAAGCAGCAATTACATATCCAATAGTGCTGCGGCTTGAAGCAGCACTTACATATCCAATAGTGCTGGGGCTTGAAGCAGCACTTACATATCCAATAGTGCTGGGGCTTGAAGCAGCACTCACATATCCAATAGTGCTGGGGCTTGAAGCAGCACTTACATATCCGATAGTGACGGGGCTTGAAGCAACACTTACATATCCGATAGTGCTGGGACTTGAAGCAGCACTTACATATCCGATAGCGAGGGGGCTTGAAGCAACACTTACGTATCCAATAGTGCTGTGGCTTGAAGCAGCACTTACATATCCAATAGTGC
>NW_025169562.1:0-1750 GCF_004010195.1 Chiloscyllium plagiosum | reverse complement strand
ACATCATAGATTTAATGTCAGCAAACAATCATACAGAATACAGGACTGAATATCTTGCATCCATTTTTCCCATTTGAACTGTCGAGAGTCGTTATTACACCCCTCTAACATCGGGGCGACTTGAGCCCAGGTTTCTCAGTTCATGGCTGTAAATACAATCACTGCACCTCGAGAGGATCCTTATTGAATATGTTGGAGATGTCCTCGACTGCTTCATAATGACCAATGACCTCCCCTCTATCATAAGGTCAGAAATGGACATGTTCTCCAAAGGTGAGCTGGCTCATGACTGATGAACTCTATTTGACAAATAGCTTTCTATTTTTCTTATTCGTGAAACAGAAAAAAATGGTGCAGGATCATGGTATCAGGAGAAAACATTTTCACTATATTTTACTCTTTCTTACCATAAAGTAACGTGAGATTACATCCATTCATTCATGATTGCACAATGTTCAGCATCAATCAAGACTCCTCAAATACTAACGCAGTCCATGTTCAAAGGCAAACAAAGCTGGATGAGATCCAGGCTTGGATTAACAACGGGCAAGTAACATTGGTGCCACAAAAATGCTAGACTATGACCATTATGGGGAGGCAATGGCCTAGTGGTGTAATCGCTGGACTGCTCATCCAGAGATCTATATAATATTCTGTGGACCCAGGTTCAAAACACGCCACAGCAGTTGGTAGAGTTTGAATTTAATAAATATCTGAAATTAAGAATCTAATGATGACCATTAATCCATTGTTGATTATTGGCAAAGACCATTGGGGTCACTAATGTCCTTTAGGGAAGGAAACTACCATCCTTACCTGGTCTGGCCTACATTTGACTCCAGATCCACAGAACTGTGATTGACGCTTATCTGCCCTTTGGACAATTAGGGATGGGCAATAAATCCTGGCTTGGGCATTGATAATCTCTTCACATGAATGAAGACCATCACTGATAATTTACAATCTATCTACCACCCCTTGATTTCTGTGGTGTCACTATCACTGAATCCTCCACTATCTTTAAGATTAACATTGACCAAAAACTCAACTGGACCTGAGGCATAAACACAGTGCCATGGTAAGAATACAGTGATGAGTAACTCACCCCTTGAATCCCCAAAGCATGACCATTATCTACAAGGCACAAATTAGGAGTGTGATGGAATACTCCCAACTAGCCTGGATGGGTGCAGCTCCAACAACACTCAAGAAGCTTGACACCTTCCAGGACAAAACAGCCCACTTGATTGGCACCACAACCACAAGCATTGACTCCTTTCACCACTGATGCTCAGAAGCAGCAGTGTGCTAAAAATAAAATGCACTGCAGCAGTTCACCAAGTATCCTTGAACAGCACCTTCCAAATCTTTGATAACTTCTATCTCAAAGGATAAGGGCCGCAGATATATGGGAACACTAAACGTGAAAGTTGCCATCCAAGCTACTCACATGCTGACTTGGAAAGATATCACTGTTCCATCTTTGGATCAAAACCCTGCAGCTCCCTTCCCAATGGCATTGTGGGTTAAACCACAGACGGGTGCACAGTAGTGGTTCAAGAAAGCTGCTCACCACCACTTCCTCAAGGGCAAATAGGACCAGGCATTAAATGGTGGCCTAGCCAGCAACACCTACATCTCCAGAAAAAGCTTGAATTTCATGCCGCAGAGTTTGGTTGTGTCACATTACATGTCTAGATAATTTCCCCGGAAATGACTGACAGTAAAGTCTTTCACCTCCAGGAGAACA
>NW_025169561.1:0-1750 GCF_004010195.1 Chiloscyllium plagiosum | reverse complement strand
TTCTGCCAGTGACCAAGTCCGTGAGCAAGCAGTACTTTTATGAAGGCAGAGAGGCGCCTGAAACGCCCAGGCTGGGAGCTCCAAACGCGGCTGGACAAATTCTGTTGACATGGAATAGGGAGCAGTGGGAGCAGAGGCTGGGAAGTCTAACCTCATCCAAATACACTTCAATTGACATGGCGCAGGAAACTTTGGGTTGATGGAAAGTATGCTGAGCGATTTTAATCAGAACTGAACTAGTTTATGGCAGCATACATTTTTGTGGATTGAGGGGGGGATCTGCCCCAGGGAATTGTCACAATTATAAATAAACATTTTGCAAAGACTGAGCTCGTTCAGGACTGTGAAATGGACTAATTATCATTGCACTCTGACACTTCTCATATTCTGACTCTGCAGACGATTAATGTTCTGGAAGGATATTTTAAAAATCTTTTTTTGTGTGTTATTCAATTTCCTGCAAGCTTGTTCTGGTCTGGTTATTGATGTAACGTAAACAATCGAAATCAATATGATGCTAGGATTCGGTTCGAGGTTCCGTCGAATTACGGAAGAACAACAGGAGAGTAGACGTGAAATCTATCAGAACAGCAGTGATCAAAATGAATGGACGGGCAGACAGACAGTGAAAGAAAGCTTCATGGTGATAAATGTGCCTTCTTTGCCAATGAAACTTACCGTGTCACAAAGTGGTGACTATTGAGGTCAAGCAATGTGGGTGATAATATTTGCTGGTTTTGCGAATGTCTCACCTGCGCTGACAGGAATGGAGCTTTTAAGTCCTTCTACCAGAGTGAGGCAGGGAGAAAGTAAACACAGCAAGATCCAAAAAAACATAAATATTTCTTCTTTTCTGAACATCAGTCCCGAACTGACTAAGATGACCTTTGCAAAATTATTTTACACCATGTCAGAGGAGGAGTTACAGATTCGAACACGGAAACCAAATTATGTATCAAGATTAAGTCATGCCACTTTATTTGCTAAGAAAAATGCAACATGGAAGTTTTACCTTCTGACTCACAGTAATTCTTGCACAATATCATAAATTTGTTTCCTATGAAACGGGAATAGCTGCTCTTTCTCTAACTTCCTAAACGTATTAAAACCTCGGTATGTTGAACAAATCACACCTGAATCGTTTATGATCTCTGTAGAACAACATCAACTTCTCCACCCTGATCTTAGATGTAATATTCCGCATTTCTTTGACTGTTCTGATAAATCTCCTTTTCGATTTATCCACAGACATTCACATTCTTTGTCGAGATCACCTGTTTGCGCAAACCCAAATGCTGTGTACTCATGTGGGTAATGTCATCACACACAGGCAATTGCTCAGTAACATCACCCTGATTCCTGGGTATTTCGTCAACTGTGAGCGTTTGCTCTGACCACAGTGCTTCTGATTTCGTTCGAGCTGCTGGGTGCAGCATTTGATTAACAACATGAAATCAAATAAATCAAATTAATTACTTCAGTTTTTTAAATAATAATCTACTGTTACAACCTGACATAACCTTTTGTACTGTCCACTTTCATACCAATCTTGTTCTCATCTGCAAACTCACTGACCATGCTTTATCCATTTTTATCTACATCATTTGCATGAATGAAAAACGAAAGTGGGCTCAGCATTAAACCCTGTGGAACACAGCTGGTAACAGTCCTCCAGTCAGAACACTGCCTTCCACCACCGTTCATGCCTTCTACCATTAAATTAATTTTATATCTTATTGTAAAGCTTACG
>NW_025169560.1:0-1750 GCF_004010195.1 Chiloscyllium plagiosum | reverse complement strand
CCAGTCTAAGTTTGGAAAGTTGAAAAAAATCCCGAAAATTACAGCGTATTATTATGATTGATATTTGAGATCTCCCGACATACTTGTCCCTCACTCTACCACTAGTTATTCGGGGTTAGTAGGATAATCGTATCAAAGTGATGACACGTTCTTATTTCTGAGTTCCACATAGCTTCATTGGGCGATCCCACAGGAATATCCTATCTAAGTACAGTTGTGATGATTCATGCGATCAAAACACACCACCACCACGCGTCCTCTCTTGCCTCCCCTTCGATGCTTCCTTTTGCATCTCTACCTTGAAACAATAAGCTGCCAGCCCTGCCCCTCCCTCAGCAGTGTTTCTGTAATAACTATAAAAGCCCAGTCCCATGTTCCAATCCATGTCCTGAGTTCATCTTCCTTAGCTGTCAGGCCCCTTGCAATGAAATAAATGCAGTTTAATCATCAGTTTCCCCCCATTCCCTGTTATGTTCTTGCCTGCCTTGTCTTTTGAAATCACTCTCTTTAACTTGTGTACCAGCCTTAATCTTCGGTCTGACCTTACAACTGTTTAACGTCCAATACCCTGCCGGACAAGTTTATATCCTCTCAAGCAGCTCTAGTAATTTACCCCATCAGGATATGGGCCTCCCTCCCGCTCCCAGTTCAGGTGTCTTCCCCAGCCTCTCTACCTGTGCTAACCCCTTCAGGAATCAATGGATTTATCCACCAAGGTCCCCGTGTTCCTCAGTATGCCGCAAGGACTGACCATTCATTATGTCTGTCCGTTGCTTATCATACCTCCCACAAGTTATTACCTCACATTGATCTAAATAAGCTCTGCTCAGATTATCATCTTATTGACATTAGACTGCAGCCTGAGACCATCCCCCTCACTGTGGACAACACACTCACCTTTCATGGCATCTGCAAACCGACAAATGACACCTTCCGCTTTCACATCCAAGTCATTAATGTACATCATAAACAACAGTGGTTCCTGCACAGATCCCTGTGGTACACCCGCTGGTGAAAGAATTTCAAACACAAAGACATCTGTCCGCTAATTTTACATCCAATTTGCCAACCTGCCTTGGATCCCAATGGCTCTTTACCTTTGGATCAGCCTTCCATGACGGACCTTGTCAAATGCCTTATTCAAGTCCATGTAACCCACATCATCTGCACTGCCCTCATCAATATTCGTAGACACCACTTCAAAAACTGAATT
This sequence comes from Chiloscyllium plagiosum, assembly GCF_004010195.1. Taxonomy (NCBI): domain Eukaryota; kingdom Metazoa; phylum Chordata; class Chondrichthyes; order Orectolobiformes; family Hemiscylliidae; genus Chiloscyllium; species Chiloscyllium plagiosum. Next base: position 537 of record NW_025169560.1, on the reverse strand, counting down.
CCTCAGACAGTATCTTCCTCTACTCAATTTGTGATGACTAAGCTGAGTTGATCACTGCCTTTTCAAGTGTTGATTCATCCTCAGAATTGTTTCCAATAATGTCCCTCCCCCTGCTGTCAGACTATCTGCTCTGTAATTACCTGGCCTATCCCTGCTGCCCTTCCTGAATAAAGGAATCACATTAGCGATCCTCCAGTCATTCGGCACTTCACCTGTGGCCTGCAAAGTTTTAAGCATATCCACTAGGACCCCATCAATCTCCTTCCTTACCTCCCATAGCAGCCTGGGATACATTTCATTGGGCACTTGGGATTATCTCCAACTTTACGCCAAAGAAAACATTTAATATCTCCTCGTTATTGATCATACCATGTTATAGAACCTCACCATCCAAAATGAAGTCCGCGGCGACAATGTTTTTCTCCTGTGTGAATACAGATGGGAAGTATTCATTGAAGACTGCAAATAGTTCCTCCTACTCTGTGTTTGCCAGACCCTGTCTCCTGATAGTGAGAATGCCCAGTGACAGTGATATTA
>NW_025169559.1:0-1750 GCF_004010195.1 Chiloscyllium plagiosum | reverse complement strand
TTGCGAGAGGTGAGAATTGAAAACTGGTGACGTAGACATTTATGCCGTGTGGTTGGAGGGTCCCAGCTATCATACCACCTGTCCGCTTCACCCTGCCCTCTGACCTCTCACCATCACCCCCCACCTGCATCTACCTTTTGCTTTCCAAGCTACCTTCTGCCCAGCTCCACCCCCACCCATCTATGTATGTCTCAGATCCCATTTCCCCATCCCCAGTTGCCTTATGAAGGGGTTATGCCTGAAACATGGATTCCCCTGCTCCTGGGCTGCTCCTGACCTGCTGTGCTTTTCCAGCGCCACACCTTTCAACTGTGATCTCCAGCATCTGTAATCCTCATATTCTCTCAGCCTCAAAAAGTAAGTGATGAAAGTATTTCCACTCTTTCTGACATGTCATCTAAGAGAGTGATCATTTGTGAAATGGGAACAGAAATGTAGTACTCCCCTGTGCAAGATCGAGTTGGAGATCCAAATCAGGATGGGGAACGTGACAGTGGGAATGAGTGACAGACCGTCAGTTTCAGAAATACCGTTTTATTCTTGAGAACAATTTAGCAGGATCCAAGGTGGGAGTGACATCTTATGTGGTGGAGTAGTCAAAAGACGACCAGGAAATTGAGAAGTTAAAAGACAAATACCCAGGAAATTTTGTGAAATAACAAGGTCTTACTGTCATAGGTTAAAGCAAGAAACAAAAAAGTAAAGAGAAAGACAAAGGAGTGGAAGTTTAATTTGCTGGCCCGCTGTTTCATGTAATGATGCAGGAAAAACCTGAACAGGCAGAGGGTCAGGCAGAGGTGTTTAGTCCTGAAAAGCTAATGGCCTTACAACAGAAATTTACATAAATTGATGCATAAACAGAAAAGGAATCAGAATATATTGTCGAGCGTTAGCAACTTAAAGATAGAATCCTAAACAAAAATGGAGACCACGGCTGGTTAGTGCAGAGGAGAAATGGGCCAAAGTTAACTAGATTATGTTGACGGTCGCATACAGACAGGAAGTGTTATGGGTATCACATGACCTACCTGCAGAAGGTCATCTCGCTATACCTGCAGGAGGTCACCTTGAAGACTCAGGCTAAGGTACAAAAGCAGTTCTATTGTCCTGGAATGGATAAGGACGTGTTTATTATTTACCGTATGTGTCATACATACCGAATGGTAAGTAGGCCACAGGCAGGACTAAAACCAGAACATTTGTTGCCAATTCCTGCGTTTGACAGACCTTTCGCGAGGGTTCTGATTCGTGGTGTAGGCCCCCTTTCTAAAATAAAAGTGGAAACCAATATTTGCTGACCATCATGGATGTGTCTGTCAGATTACCAGAGGCAATTTCATTACATAATATTAAGGTAACAAGGGTGATGGAGGGGTTGGTAGCTTTCTTTACTCAGTACAGGCTACCCAGAGATTTTCCATCAGTCCAAGGGAATCGTTGTACCGCTCAGCTGTTGAAGTAAATTATGGATAGCTTAGGCATACAGCATTTCAAATCAAGTGCGTCCCATCCTGAATCGCAGGGAGCAGAGGCAAGTTAGCATCAGATGCTGAAGACCATGTTAACAGCGTACAGTCAGGATTGGCCAAATGATTGGGATTAAAGTGTCCCATTAAATTGTTTGCCATTAGAGATGCCCCAAACGAATCTACTCAGTTTACTCCGTTTGAGTTAATATACGGATATGAAGTGAAAGATCTTTTGGAATTAATTAAAGAGCAATTAACAGGACGGAGGTCGGAGATCTCAC
>NW_025169558.1:0-1750 GCF_004010195.1 Chiloscyllium plagiosum | reverse complement strand
TTCATTGAGTAGAGCTTCTCTCATTCATTCAAGCTCACAATTTTCATTTAATTAAACAAACTGCATTCATTGAATCATTGAATCAAACTACGATCATTGATTCAATGAATCAAACCTTATTCCTTGTTTCAATCGAACAAACCTAATTATCCTACTACACTCGTTCATTCAATGAAAGAGACTGCACACGATATTTCAATGAGTAGAAGTACTTTCCATCGTTCAATGCCACAATCTCTAACGCATTGATTCAGTCAAACAACTTGAATACATTTAGGTCATGAAGCAAACTGCATATCTCAATTAAACGAATACATTTACCCATTCATTCAATGTCACGAGCTTCACACATTGTCTCAATCAAACTGCACATATTCATTCCATGAACCAAACTGCCCGTCTTAATTCAATGAGTAGAGCTTGATTCATTCATTCAATGTGTCAAGCTTAACGCTTCCATACAATGAAACAAACTGCATTCTTGATTCATTGAATCTAACTTGAATGATTGTTTCAGCCAATCAAGCGTGATTCAATGTTTCAAAGAAACAAACTCAACACGCTTATTTAGTGAAAGAAAGTGCACACGTTCACTCCATGCACCAAACTGCACGTGTTAATTCAATGAATAGAGCTTCTCTTATTCATTCAATGTGTATACAATTGAACAATTAAATTAAACCATTTGCATACAATTAAACAAACTGCATCCATGAATCATTGAATCAAACTTTAATGATTGATTCAGTGAATCATGCGTTATTCAATGTTTCAATGAAACAAACTTAACACGCTTATGTAATGAATGAAACTGTTCCCATTCATTCAATCAAAGAGGTTGCACACGTCAATTCAAAGCGTTATAGATACTCTCTTTCGTGCAATGCTTCAAGCTTAACGCAATCAATCAAATTGCACACATTTGGTTCGTGAAGCAAACAGCATTTGTCAATTCAATGAATGCAGTTACTCTCATTCTCTCAATGTCACTAGCTTCACACATTGTCTCAATCAATCTGCACACATCCACTCCATCAACCAAACTGCTCGTGTTAATTCAAAGAGATAGCTTCTCTCATTCATTCAATGCATCAAGCTCAACGCTTCAATTCAATTATAGAAACTGCATTCATTGAATCATTGAATCTAACTCCGATTATTCCTTGTTTCAATGGGACAAACGTAACTCACTTATTTAGTGAATCCTCGTGCACTCATTCATTCAATGAAACAGACTGCACATGATAATGCAACGAGTAGATGTTCTCACAAACGTTCAAAGCCACAAGCTTAACGCATTGATTCAATCAACCAAACTGCACACTTATAGTCCATGAAACAAACTGCACATGTTCATTCAATGGGTAAAGCTTTTCTCTTTCATGAAATGCCTCGAGCTTAACGCTTTAATTCAATGAAACAACCTGCTTTCATATTTCACTCATTGGTTCAAAGAAACAAATGTAATGCATTGAGTTAATTGTGCAAACTTCACTCATTTGTGGAGTGAATTTAACTGCTTTCATGCAATCAATGCAGAAAACTGCAAACATTCATTTGACGAGGAACCCTGCAAGTCCTATTCCAATGAATCGAGCATTTTCCATTCAATCAATGAAAGTAACTGCACGTGTTCATTCAATGATACAAACTGCATGCATTTATTAAATGAAACAGCCTGCACGTGATAATTCAAGAAATACAACTTTTCTTGTTCATTCAATGTCTCGAGCTTAACAACCATCTGTAT
>NW_025169557.1:0-1750 GCF_004010195.1 Chiloscyllium plagiosum | reverse complement strand
GAGTAATTCCCCCAGCAACAATAATGCATGTTGGCAGTGTGAGTACTTACCCCCAGCAACAATAATGCCAGATGTCAGTGTGAGTAATTACCCCAGCAACAATAATGCTTGCTGTCAGTGTGAGTTATTCCCTCACCAACAATGACTGTTGTCAGTGTGAGTAATTATCCACAACAACAATAATGCCTGTTGTCAGTGTGAGTAATTCCTCCAGTAACAATAATGCCTGTTGTCAGAGTGAGTAATTATCCCCTGCAATTCCCCCCAGCAACAGTAATGCCTGTTATCAGTGTAAGCAATTTCCCCCAGCAACAGCAATGCCTGTTGTCAGTGTGAGTAATTATCCCCAGCAACAATAATGCTTGTTGTCAGTGTGAGTAATTCCCCCAGCAACAATAATGCATGTTGTCAGTGTGAGTACTTACCCCCAGCAACAATAATGCCAGATGTCAGTGTGAGTAATTACCCCAGCAACAATAATGCTTGCTGTCAGTGTGAGTTATTCCCTCACCAACAATGACTGTTGTCAGTGTGAGTAATTATCCACAACAACAATAATGCCTGTTGTCAGTGTGAGTAATTCCTCCAGTAACAATAATGCTTGTTGTCAGAGTGAGTAATTATCCCCTGCAAAAATAATGCCTATTGTCAGTGTGAGTAATTCCCACCAGCAACAATGCTGTCTGTTGTCAGTGTGAGTAATTACTCCCAGCAACAAAAATGCTTGTTGTTAATGTGAGTAATTACCCCCAGCAACAATAATGCCTGTTGTCGTTGTGAGTAATTATCTCCAGCAATAATAATGCCTGCTGTTGGTGTGAGTAATTATCCCCAGCAACACTAATGCTTGTTGTCAGTGTGATTAATTATCCCCAGCAACGATAATGCCTGTTGTCAGTGTGAGTAATTATCCCCAGCAACACAAATGCCTGTTGTCAGTTTGAGTAATACTCCCCAGCAACAATAAAGCACGTTATCAGTGTTTGTGATTATCAACAGCAACAATAATGCCTGATATAATGCCTGTTGTCAGTGTGAGTAATTCCCCCCAGCATCCATAATACCTGTTGTCGGTGTGAGTAATTATCCCCAGCAAAAATAATACCTGTTGTTGGTGTGAGTAATTACCCCCAGCAACAATAAAGCACGTTATCAGTGTTTGTGATTATCAACAGCAACAATAATGCCTGATGTCAGTGTGAGTAATTCCCCCCAGCAAAATAATACCTGTTGTCGGGTGAGTAATTATCCCCAGCAAAAATAATACCTGTTGTTGGTGTGAGTAATTACCCCCAGCAACAATAATGCCTGTTGTCAATGTGAGTAATTCTCCTAGCAATAATAATGCCTGTTGTCAGTGTTTGCAATTATCCCCATAAATATTAATGCCAGCTGTCAGTGTGAGTAATTACCCACAGCAATAATAAAGTCTATTGTCAGTGTGAGTAACCACTCCAGCAACAATAACGCCTGTTGTCAGTGTGAATAATTATCCCCAACAACAATAATGTCTGTTGTCATTGTGAGTAATTTTCCCCAGAAACAGTAATGCCTGTTTTCAGCGTGAGTACCTCCCCAGAAACAATAATGCCTGTTTTCAGTGTGAGTAATTATCACCAACAAAAACAATGCCTGTTCTCACTGTGAGTTATTCCCCGACCAACAGTAATGCCGCTTGTCAGTGTGAGTGATTATACCCCCAGCAACAATAATGCCAGTTGTCAGTGTGAGTAATTATCCCCAACAACAA
>NW_025169556.1:0-1750 GCF_004010195.1 Chiloscyllium plagiosum | reverse complement strand
TAGTATTATCCTCTGCTTCCCACCATCAAACCAATTTTGTACCTAATTTGCTAACTCCCCTCAATTCCATGTGATCTAACCTTCCAGAACAGCGTAACATGTGGAACCTTACTGAAGGCCTTACTGGCGTCCATATAGACTATGTATACCACCCTTCCCTCCTCAGCATTGCTGGTCACTTCATCAAAGAGCTCCAACACATTTACGATTTATTATCTCCCATGCACAAAGCCGTGTTGAATTTGATGAAGTGCTTTTGCCCGAAACATCGATTTCCCTGCCCCTCTGATGCTGCATCAACTGCTCTGCTTTTCCAGGACAATTCTAAAATTACTCCGAACCACAACCTGTCTTTCCAAATGCAAGTATATCCCATCTCTCTGAATCTTCTCACGTAACCTACCCATGAGATTTTAGTTCCCAGGTTTATCTTTGCAGACTTTCTTGAATATGGGTTCAGCATACTCTACCCTCCAGTCGTCCAGTACCTCACTCGTTGGCCAGCAATGATGGAAAAGAGCCAGGCAGGGTTCCCGCAATTTCTTCTCTGTCCTCCTATCCTCCTGCAATGTTCCTGAATATAACTGGTCAGGACCAGCAGTTTTTAGGAATACTGCAAAGCCTGAAAAATACGTCTATTTATTCCAGGTACAAACACGAAAGTGTGAGAAAGTGACTCAATGATGGCGAGCAATAACAAATTAGAAAATATGTTAATCATAGGAATTGACTTCAGAAGAATTCCAAATATTGTGGAAACCTGAGAATTCTCAGAAATTAACGCTCCAGAAAAAGAAGGCCATGAAACTGATAAGGAAATCAAAAAGAGAACATGCATGCTAACAAACATGAACACAAGGAATGCACGAGTCTACGATCTATATTTCAAAGGAAACAAAATAAAAGCAAGGTCAAACGTGGAAATTTGTAATCGGCAGAGGAGAAGTCATTGTGGAGAACAGGGAAATGGCCAAGAAAACAACCAGTTACTTTGCATCTGTCTTCATGAAGGAAGATCCAGAAAATCCCCCAGTAATACCATGTGATCATATCGGCCTTCTGCAGCTAAAGGCATAAAGTCAATTCATATCAGTAACAAAGTAGTATTTGAACATGCTGGATTGAGCATTACTGAGTCTGACGAAACAGATGAACTTCCTATCAAAATGTCAGAAATAAATCACCAATAGTAGTATTAATTGAACTATCGATGACTGTTTTATTTTCCTGTACACTCTGCAGAGACCGGAAGTTATTGTGGATAAATGGAGGTTAGTAAACGTTGATCCATTAGATGAATGGAAGGGATCCAAACAGCTACAAAGGGAAAAAGACATAGTGTGGAGAACTGCAGACTAATTAATCTGATATCTGTTGGGAAACTTTTGAAATCTATTACACAGGATGAGATTTTTGATATTTCGGAATTAACAGCAACAATGGTAAGAATAGGCATGCATTTCAAATCGAGAAATCATACTTGATAAACTTCGGAATTGTATGGAACTGTTTCTTACAGCATATAATGAGGAACCACTAGAAGTGGCATATGTAGGATTTTCGGAAGGATTTCTATAAGAACTCAAATAATGAGTTCGTAAACGCAATGAATGTGAAGAGTATTGGGAGGAATATATGTAAGTGGAAAGTTAAAGTTTAGTTCGCCTTCATTTAAGAGAATCAGAACAGTGATGTAAAGACATGTTGAAGCAGTTTCACAGCGTGTTGGTGGAACTGTACCTGGAGTATT
>NW_025169555.1:0-1750 GCF_004010195.1 Chiloscyllium plagiosum | reverse complement strand
CTCTAGCTTATCTCTCCACGCTTCAGTCTCTCTTCCTTTATTCCTGATGAAGGGCTTTTGCCCGAAACGTCGATTTTGCCTGTCCTCGGATGCTGCCTGAATTGCTGTGCTCTTCCAGCACCACTGATCCATTGTCCAACCTGTCCATGCCGATCAGATATCCTAACCCAATGCAGTCCCACCTGCCAGCACCCGGTACATATGCCTCCAAACCCTTCCTATTCAGATACCTATCCAAATGCCTTTAAATGTTGCAATTGTACTAGCCTCCACCACTTCCTCTGGCAGCCCATTCCACACACCGACCACCCTCTGTGTGAAAGCAGCTCCCCTTAGGTCTCTTTTATATCTTTCCCCTCTCACCCTAAACCTATGCCCTTGAGTTCTTGACTACCCCACCCCTGGGAAGAGACTTTGTCTATTTATCCTATCCATGCCCCCAATGATTTTATAAACCTCAATAAGGTCATCCCTCAGCCTCCGACGCTGCAGGGAAAACAGCCCCAGCGTATTCAACCTCTCCCTTTAGCTCGAATCCTCCAAATTTGGCAACATCCTTGTAAATCTTTTCTGAACCTTTTCAAGTTTCACAACATCCTTCGATTGGAAGGAGACCAGAATTGCACGCAATATTTCAAACTTGGCCTAACCAATATTCTGTGCAGTCACAATATGACCTCCCAAATTCTGTACTTAGTACTCTTACCAATAAAGGAAAGCATACCAAACGCCTTCTTCACTATCCTATCTACCTACAAATCCACTTTCAAGGAGCTATGAACCCGCGCTACAAAGTCTCTTTGTTCATCAACACTCCCTTGGACCTCACCGATGTATAGATCCTGCTAAGATTTGCTTTCCCAAAATGCAGCACGTCCCATTTATCTAAATTAAACTCCATCTGCCACTCCTCAACCTATTGGCCCATCTGATCAAGATCCAGTTGTAATCCGAGGTAACCTTCTTCGTTGTCCTCTACACCTCCAATTTTGGTGTCATCTGCAAACTTATTAACTTCTTAAGTTCACATCCAAATCATTTCTATAAATGATGAAAAGTAGTGGACCCAACATTGATCCTTTTGGCACTCCACTGGTAGCAGGTCTCCAGTATGAAAAACAACCCTCTACCACCACCCTCTGTCTTCTATCTTTGAGCCAGTTCTGAGTCCAAATGGCCAGTTCTCCCAGTATTCCATGGGATCTAACCTTGCTAACCAGTCTCCCATGGTGAACCTTGTTGAACATCTTACTGAAGTCCATATAGATCACACCTACCACTCTGCCATCATCAAGCCTCTTGTTACTTCTTCAAAAAACTCAATCAAGTTTGTGAGACATGATTTCCCACGCACACAGCCATGTTGACTACCCTAATCAGTCCCTGCCTTTCCAAATACATGTATATCCTGTCCCTCAGGATTCCCTCCAACAACTTGCCCACCACCGACATCAGACACACTGGTCTATAGCTCCCTTAATTGTCCTTACCACCTTTCTTAAATAGTGGCACCAGGTTCGCCAGCCTCCAGTCTTCCGGCACCTCACCATCCCTAATCAGTCCCTGCCTTTCCAAATACATGTATATCCTGTCCCTCAGGATTCCCTCCAACAACTTGCCCACCACCGACATCAGACACTCTGGTCTATAGCTCCCTTAATTGTCCTTACCAACTTTCTTAAATAGTGGCACCAGGTTCGCCAGCCTCCAGTCTTCCGCACCTCACCTGTGACTATTGATGATACAAATA
>NW_025169554.1:0-1750 GCF_004010195.1 Chiloscyllium plagiosum | reverse complement strand
AGAATACTCTCTGCACTAAGGTGCACTAAAATACTCTCTGTACATGGGTGCACTCGAATACTCTCTGTATTAAGGAGCTCTAGAACACTCTCTGTACTGAGTTCACAAGAACACTGTCTGTACTAGGGTGCATGAGAACGCTCTCTGTAGTAAGGTGCACTAGAATACTCTCTGTACTAACGACAACGAGAACACTCTCTGTACTAGTGGGCACGAGAATACTCTCTGTACTAAGGTGCACTAAAATACTCTCTGTACATGGGTGCACTAGAATACTCTCTGTACTAGGGTGCACCAGAATACTCTCTGTACAAGGGTGCACCAGAATACTCTCTATATTAGAATGCACTGCAATACTTTCTGCACTAGGGTGCACTGAAATACTCTGTGCACTAGGGTGCACTAGAATTCTCTCAATAATAGGGTGAACTAGAATACTCTCTGTACTAGGGTGCACCAGAATACTCTCTGTACTAGGGTGCACTGGAACACTCTCTGTACTAAGGTGCACTAGAATACTGTCTGTACTCGGGTGCACTAGAATACTCTCTGTACTAAGGAGCATGAGAACACTCTCTGTACTAGGGTGCATGAGAATACTCTCTGTAAATGCGTGCACTAGAATACTGTCTGTACTGAGGAGCACTAGAACACTCTCTGTGCGAGGGTGAACTATAATACTCTCTCTACATGGCTGCAACTGAATACTCTCTGTACATGGGTGCACTAGATTACACTCTGTACTAAGGAGCTCTAGAACACTCTCTGTACGTGGGTGCATTAGAATACACTCTGTACTAAGGTGCACTAGAATACTGTCTGTACATGGGTGCACTAGAATACGCTCTGTACATGGGTGCACTAGAATACTCTCAATAATAGGGTGAACTAGAACACTCTCTGTACTCGGGTGCACCAGAATACTGTCTGTGCTCGGGTCCACAAGAACACTCTGTACTAGGGGTGCACGAGAATACTCTCTGTACTAAGGTTCACTAGAATACTCTCTGTACACAGGTGCACTAGAATACTGTCTGTACAAGGATGAACTAGAATACTCTCTGCACTAGGATGCACTAGCATACTGTCTGCACTAGGGTGCACGAGAATACTCTCTGCACTAGAGTGCACCAGAATAATCTTTGTTCTCGGGTGCACTAGAATACGCTCTGTATTAGGGTGCACTAGAATACTCTCTTGTACTCAGTAGCATGAGAACACTCTCTGTGCTAGGGTGCACGAGAATACTCTCTCTATATGGCTGTGCCAGAATACTCTCTGCACATGGGTGAACTAGAATACTCTCTGTACTAAGGTGCACGAGAATACTCTCTGTACATGGGTGCACTAAAATACTCTCTGTACATGGGTGCACTAGAATACTCTCTGTACATGGGTGCACTCAAATACTCTCTGTATTGAGGAGCTCTAGAACACTTTCTGTACTAGAGAGCACTAGAATTCTCTCTCTGTAGTAAGGTGCACTAGAATACTCTCTGTATTAGGGTGCACTAGAATACTCTCTGTACTAGGGTGCACAAGAATACTCTCTGTACATGGGTGCACTAGAATACTCTCAATAATAGGGTGCACTAGAACACTCTCTGTACTAGGGTGCACTAGAATACTCTGTACATGGGTGCACTAGAATACTCTCTGTACTAACGAGCACTAGAACATTCTCTGTACTAGGGTGAATGAGAATATTCTGTATACCAAGGTGCACTAGAATACTCTCTATACATGGGTA
>NW_025169553.1:0-1749 GCF_004010195.1 Chiloscyllium plagiosum | reverse complement strand
ATTTGTGTCAGCCTCCACCACTTCCTCTCGCAGTTCATTGCACACACGCACCACCCTCTGTGTGAAAAAGTACAAATCTATGCCTTCCTCATCCCCTGTTTTACCTGTACTGATACCTTCGGGGATCTCTGAACTTGGACAGCAAGGACCCTTTGTTCCTCAGCATTCTGTAGGGATCTACTATTTATTACTTCCTTCCTTCCCTTAATAAATTTCCCAAACTGCCTGGAGATTAAATTCCATCGTTCTGCCACATTTACGAGCTGATAGATATCAGAGTGGAGCCAGAGACCATCCTCTTCCCTATGAACAATATCACCTTTCCAGCGTTTACTCCTGAACAGAGGGGGCAGCACTATCTCCAGCTCAGCAGTGTGTTTTTTAGCTTATCAGCATATCCAACTATATTAATCAAAAGTACCTCACGCTAGCTACACAATAAACCAGCGATGTTAGTTCCCATTATCTCTTTAGTTGTGCCCTTATAGTTTTTCCTACATTCTACTTAATGTTATTCTCATGTCACAGTTAGAGATTTCGTGCCAGCTTTTGCAACAATGGTCTTGCATTCCAGACCCGACTTAATATTTTCCCAATGTCATGATTAGATATTTATTATCAATAGTCTCAAGCAGGCTGACTCTACTAATTATTAATTAGATATTTAATATCATGTCCCAAATATTTATTGTCCCAATCCTGTCAATTATATTTAGTAGGTGAGTCTAACTTTACTGACTGTTATCTCATCTTGCCATGGTGACCTTTCAGCCGCAACCTTACTCTGCTAATTAGTGTAAGAGCTTTCCACTATCCTTTGCAAAAAATTGGCAGTGGTCTCCATGCTTTTATGCTCTTTATTTTCCATACTATCTAAAAATAGACTTAGAGTTGTAGAGCACAGAAACAAACCGTTCGATCCACGCTGACCAGATGTCCTAAATTAATTTAGTGACCCATTTGCCAGCATTTCACCCCTTACCCCTCTGAATCTTTCGTATTCTTAACCCCATCCAGATGCATTTTAAATAATGTAACTGTACCACTTCCTCTGGCAGCTCATTCCATAAACATACCACCCTCTGTGCGAAAAGGTTGCCCCTAAGGACCCTCAGAAATCTTTCCCCCCTCACCCTAAATCTATGCCCTCCAGTCTGGTCTCGGCGCCTTGCCCACACAACAAGAGGAAAAGACATACAAAAATTGAGCAGCCAGAAAAAATGCAAAAGGAATAAAATATCGAGCCATAGGAAAAAACATTGTGGCCCTATCTTTTTTCCCGTTGGCATTTGGACACTTAAAATCTGTCAGTAACACCAACATCCCCGTAGAACAAACTGCGCATGTTTGCTGGTGTCAGCAACGCAGTGCGCATGCTGGCCAGTGTCAGCAAAACACTGAGCATGCTCATCACTGTGCGCAAAAAAAGGCGCGAGACCTTCTTTTGATTGACCAATAGGCAGCATTGGAGGACTGGAAGGAGACTGGTCCTCCTACCAATCAGAGCCAGCCCATTGTCTGAATGCGGAAGTTGGACCATGAACTTCTCAAGCTGCGACTCCTGATCCTCTCTGTCTGAGTAAAGATTGAGCTTTACCCAGACTGCAAATTCCTTCCTGTGTCCCAGATATGTGAGTATGGCACTCTCTTGCTCCCATTCCATTTCTTTTTCATTCTGGGATTCAGTTGTGGACTTGCAGCAACTGAAAGAAAAGTGAGTGAATCCGGGAGGGACAGACTCCGGAAACG
>NW_025169552.1:0-1749 GCF_004010195.1 Chiloscyllium plagiosum | reverse complement strand
GAGGTCTTAAGGGAGCATTATCTGAGGTACTGTTAGAGCACTATCTGAGCTATTGAGGGAGCACGTTCTGAGGTATTGAGGTAGCACATTCTGTGGTATTGTGTGAGCACTTTCTGAGGTATTGAGGGAACACTATCTGAGGTATTGTGGGAGAACTATCTGAGGTACTGAGGGAGAACTTTCTGAGAGATTGAGGGAGAACTATCTGAGGTATTGAGGGAGCACTTTCTGATGTATTGACGGAGAAATATCTGAGGTATTGCGGGAGCACTTTCAGAGGCATTGAGGGAGCACTTTCTGAGGTACTGAGCCAGCACTTTCTGAGGTATTGAGGGAACACGTGCTGAGGTGTTCAGGGAGCACTTTCTGAGGTATTGACGGAGCACTGTCTGAGGTACTGAGGGAACACTTTCTGAGATATTGAGGGAGCACTTCCAAAGGTATTGAGGGAGCACTATCTGAGGTTGTGAGGGAAAACTATCTGAAAAATTGTGGGAGCACTTTCTGAGGTATTGGGGTAGCACTGTCTGAGGTAATGAGGGAGAACTATATGAGGTACTGAGGGTGCACTATCTGAAGTATTGAGGGAGAACTATCTGAGGTAATGAGGGAGAACTATCTGAGGTTTTGAGGGAGCACTTTCTGAGGTCCTGAGGGAGCAGTTTCTGAGGCATTGGGGGAGGATTTTCTGAGGTATTGAGGGAGCACTTTCTGAGGTACTGAGAGAACACTTTCTGAGGTACTGAGTGAACAATTTCTGAGGCATTGAGGGAGCACTGTCTGAGGTACTGAGGGATCACTTTCAGACATACTGAGGAAGCATTATCTGAGGTACTGAGGGAGCATTATCGGAGGTATTGAGGGAGCACTTTCTGAGATATTGAGGGTGCCCTTTCTCAGGTACTGAGGGAGCACTATCTGAAGGTACTGAGGGTGCAGTTTCTGAAATATTGAGTGAGCACTTTCTGAGGTACTGTGGAAGAACTACCTGAGGTATTGAGGGAGCACTTTCTGAGGTATTGTGGGAGCACTTTCTGAGGTACTGAGGGAGCACTACCTGAGATATTGAGGGAGCACTTTCTGAGGTACTGAGGAAGAAGTATCTGAGGTATTGAGGGAGCACTTTCTGAGATATTGAGGGAACACTTTCTGAGATATTGAGGGAACTCTTTCTGAGATACTGAGGCAGCACTTTCTGAGGTATTGAGGGAGCACTTTCTGAGGTACTGAGGGAGCACTTACTGAGATATTGAGGGAGCACTTTCAAAGGTATTGAGGGAGCACTATCTGAGGTTGTGAGGGAAAACTATCTGAAAAATTGTGGGAGCACTTTCTGAGGTATTGGGGTAGCACTATCTGAGGTAATGAGGGAGAACTATATGAGGTACTGAGGGTGCACTATCTGAAGTATTGAGGAACACTATCTGAGGTAATGAGGGAGAATTATCTGAGGTTTTGAGGGAGCACATGCTGAGATATTGTGTGAGAAATATCTGAGGCATTGAGGGAGAAATATCTGAGGTACTGAGAGAACACTTTCTGAGGTACTGAGGGCACAATTTCTGAGGCATTGAGGAAGCACTGACTAAGGTACTGAGGGAACACCTTCCGAGATATTGAGGGAGCACCGTCTGAGGTATTGAGGGAGCACTTTCTGAGGTATTGAGGGAGCACTTTCTGAGGTATTGAGGGAGCACTGTCCGCGGAACTGAGGGTGCACTTTCTGAGGAATTGAGGGAGCACTTTCTG
>NW_025169551.1:0-1749 GCF_004010195.1 Chiloscyllium plagiosum | reverse complement strand
AATTTTTTCGTGCGTCCAACTGCATTAATTCACGCAATGAAACAAACTGCATGCGTTCGTTCAATGAAGCAGGTTGCACAGGCTAATCCAATGCGTAGAGCATTTCCCATTTATCCTGTGATACAAACTGCAAAGATTAATTCAATGAAACAGACTGCACGTGTTAATTCAATGACTAGAGCTTCTCTCATTTATTCAAATTCGAGCTTCACACTTTCCTTCATTGAAACAAACTGCATGCACATTGAATCAAAATTCTATCATTCATGCAATGAAACAAACTGCACACATTCATTCAATGAAACCTTACTGCACGTGTTTATTCAATGAGTAGAGCTCCTCTCATTCAGTCAATGTCTCGAGATTTAATTCAGTGAAACAAATTGCATTCATTCAAACATTATGTCAAACTTCAATCATTATTTCAATTAATCAAACGTTACTCATTGATTCAATGAAACAAACTTAACTCATTTCTTTAGTGAATCCAACTGCATTCATACGTACAGTCAAACAAGCTGCATTCGTTCATTCAATGAAACAGAGCGCTCGTGGTAATTGAATGAGTTGAGCCTCTCTCATTCAGTCAATGTCTCGAGTTTTAATTCAATGAAACAAATTGCATTCATTCAAACATTATGTCTAACTTCAATCATTATTTCAATTAATCAAAGGTTATTCATTGATTCAATGAAACAAGCTTAACTCATTTCTTTAGTGAATCCAACTGCATTCATACGTACAGTCAAACAAGCTGCATTCGTTCATTCAATGAAACAGAGAGCTCGTGGTAATTGAATGAGTTGAGCATCTCTCATTCAGTCAATGTCTCGGGCTTACAACTTTATTTCAATGAAACAAACGGCATTCATTCAATCATTGAATTAAACTTCAATCATTAATTCAATGAATCACACGTTAATTGTTGATTCGCTGAATCAAACGTAACCCATTTCTTAGTGCGTCCAACTGCATTAATTCACACAATGAAACAAACTGCATGCCTTCGTTCAATGAAACAGAGTGCAAGTGCTAATACAATGCTTATAGCATTTCCCATTCATTCTGTGAAACAAACTGCAAAGATTAATTCAACGATACAGACTGCACGTGTTAATTCAATGACAAGAGCTTCTCTCATTTATTCAAATTCGAGCTTCACGCTTTCCTTCATTGAAACAAACTGCATGCACACAGTCATTGAATCAAAATTCTATCATTCATGCAATGAAACAAACTGCACACATTCATTCAATGAAACCTTACTGCACGTGTTTATTCAATGAGTAGAGCTCCTCTCATTCAGTCAATGTCTCGAGTTATAATTCGGTGAAACAAATTGCATTCATTCAAACATTATGTGAAACTTCAATCATTATTTCAATTAATCAAACGTTATTCATTGATTCAATAAACAAACTTAACTCATTTCTCTAGTACATCCAACTGCATTCATTCATACAGTCAAACAAACTGCATGCATTCATTCAAAGAAACAGAGTGCACGTTGTAATTCAATGAGTTGAGCCTCTCTCATTCAGTCAATGTGTCGATATTAACGTTTTCAATCAATCAAACAAACTGCATTCCTTCAATCATTGATTCATAATTCAATCATTAATTCAATGAATCAGATGTTATTCATTGAATCTTTGAAACAAACTTAACTCATTTTTTCGGGCGTTCAACTGCATTAATTCATACAATGAATCAATTTGCATGCGTTCGTTCAATGAAACAGGTTGCACT
>NW_025169550.1:0-1749 GCF_004010195.1 Chiloscyllium plagiosum | reverse complement strand
ATATGTCAGCACTGTGCCAATGGTTAATATACGTGAGCATATAAAAAGATGATCTTGTTTTTCCATTACCCCTCAGAACGACAACGCCGATGTGGGAGATGGTGCTGTGCTGTTTGGAGTTTTGATGTTAATGGAAGCCGCCATAGGTAGTTCTTTTATCTGTTAATGTTCACTGCAGAGGTTTATACATCTCTCCATTGGCAAACAGAGGAACGAGGTTTGGAGAATTTGTCACTGTGCTCGTAAAGTGTCTGCTGCCGTTCACGTGTGTGCTTCTTCCACCAGCCCATCGAACATGCTTTAAAATAGGGGTTTGATATCATTTGTTGGGAAGATGGAATAAAAGGGTTTTGGATGAGGAAGTGGGAATAGGGGATTCAGCTGGATGATCAGCCATGGTCATATTGAGTCATGAAACAGTCTAGACGTTTCAGTTGGCCTCCTTCTGCCAGAGGTTTCCTTATTTTAAATTTCTGGTGAAATGTCAGTTATGGTCAGAGATGATTGGCCTCCAACAAGCGTGACCATATTGCTTCAAATTCCACTCAGTGAAATGTCTGTCCTATTTTTCCATTGACTGGCAATGTCAGTAGGTTATGTCCATTAGTCAGAAGTAAATGTCGGGTGATAGGACTGGGTTATTCCTCGGAAGGTCTATGTCGATCTTGTCGGTCAATTGGCCTCTGACATTGCCTGTCTCTTTGCTGAGGAGGGACGATGGCTGAGAGAAAAATGGGAACTGATCAGATGAGCTCATTATTTTCATTTGCTTTATTCTGAACAGAACTGACGCGATGTATTTCGCATAATATTTTGTCTCTGCTAGTGTCCGTGTGCAGATAACATAGAGTGTCCTCATCACACACACGCAAAGGTTGAAGATGGGGGATACTCCAAGAGCGAGTGGAAATAATTACAGTGAATGTCTTCAGAAACTTGTGGACATCATTCTGATGTGAAGAGATTCGATTGCAAACAGTTAACCTGGCACCAAAGGAGTCGAGACACTAATTCTGAATATCGTGCACTGTGCTTTGCCATAGGATCCAGCCTTGATGTGTAATGCTCAGGCATCACTTTTGAAGGTGGTGTATGTGGAATTGTCACAAATGTTCATTGTAGATCAGTTGACAGTAAAACACCCATAAAAATGAATGAACTGCGAATATCTAATGAAACATATCGATGGGGCAATCACTTTTTGACCTCTCGCTAATGAATCTTTATTGCAGCTTCTTCCCCTTGGGCCATATCTTCACGAATAAGAACACATAGCAAAGAAAACTACAATACAGGATCAGGCCGTTCGGCCCTCTAAGCCTGCGCTGAATCAGATCATTTAGCAAAAGCTGCCGCCTAATTTCGAAGTATCTGTATGCCTCAGCTCCGTTGCTATTCATGCATCTGTCTAGATCCATCTTAAATAGTGCTATCGTTCCTGCTTCTACCACAGTCACCCTCTGAGTAAAGACATTTCCACACGTATTGCCCTGAAATATTTCGTCTCTTACTTTGAACTTGTCACTCTTAATAATTGGGCCCCCACTCTGGGAAACGACTTCTTGCAATCCACCCTGTCAGTACCTCTCCTGATTGTGTAGGCCTCAAACACATACCCTCTCAACCTTCGTCTTTTTAATTAAAGTAATCGTAATGTCCTCAACAGCCCTTCATTACTGGCTGCATCCATACCAGGCAATATCTTGGCGAAACGTGTCTCCATCCAGCCATAACCTCTTGGTAATAAGG
>NW_025169549.1:0-1749 GCF_004010195.1 Chiloscyllium plagiosum | reverse complement strand
CTGTAATCGGGATCAAGAGAATCCCTTGAGCGTTCGTGCTGTAAGAGTACACTTAGCAGCGACATCACAAGGACAAAAAAGAGATCTGAGGCAGCTTTGTCTGAAAAGGTTATGGCAAATGGACAGAGATCCTGCCAGTTCATTAACGATTAAAAAAAGAAACAAACAAAGGGAGATAATAGGGCCCCTAAAAATAAAATTGCATTCCGCGTTTAGTTCCGACGAGATGAATTAGGTTTACCAGGTTTATTGTCACATGTACTCACATGAGAACAGTGAAAAGTTTACAAGTTGCCACATGTGAACCAAACTTTTGGACAACTGTAATCCCCACCAGTTACAGAATCTTCAGTGCAAAACGGAAAAAAGAAAGCAAAGTGAAAATGCAAAACATTACATTCCTTCCTGTACATGTGGAAAAACACAGAAACTCAGTTAAACGTTGAACAACACCGTCCATAAGTGCCTGTTCATGCTAGGTTCACACTAGTCACAAGGATTCGACCTCCACCATTCCGTGACCTTACAGCCTGTTCCTGCACGATGGGTGAGATCCAACACAAATATGTCGAATCAGTACTTACTGTGGACAAAGACATGGAGATGAGGTAACTTGGGGAAATAAATCCATGTTATGACTTTTTGAAAAGCGGCTACATTACAGAAGAGGAAGTGCTGGAGGTCTTAAAATGCATCACCGTAGATAAATGCCCAGTGCCTGTTCAAGGAAATCACAGGTCATTGTGGGAAGCTGCGAAGAAATTGTGGGGCCCTCACTGAGATATTTGTATCAGTCCTCAGGGTGCTGAGGAAGGGTCACTGGACCCGAAACTTTATCTTCGATTTCTCTGCACAGATGCTACCAGACCAGCTGAACTTTCCCAGAAAATGTTTGTTTTTCTTTCTGATTTAGCATCTACAATCTTTTCAGTTTTTTTTTCTTTTATCCGGAGAAAATGTTGGAGGACTGGAACACGGGGTTTCGGTTGTTAGCACTGCTGCCTCACAGTACTCCGGGCAAGGGTTGAATTTCTGCCTCGGCGACTGTCAGTGTGGAATTTACATATTCTCCCCGTGTCTGCGTGAGATAACTACGAATGCTGTACTTTCCTACCACAATCCAACGATGTGCAGGTCAGGGAAATTGGACATGCTAAATTGCCAATAGTGTTTGGTGCATTAGTCAGGAGTAAATATAGAGTCGGAGAATGGCCCAGGCGGGATGCTCTTAGGGGTAGTGCGGACTTGTTTGGCCAAAGGGCCTGTTTTCATATGGTATGGAGTTTAATCCAATGTGGAGACAATAATTTTTAAAAGGCTGCAACGAAAAGCCAGGGAACTATAAAACGGCGAGTCTGATGTCAGGGGGTGGTTAAGTGTTTGGAGTATATACTGAGAGACAGGATTTACATGCATTCAGAAAGTCAAGAACTGGTTTTGTATAGTTAGCACTACTTTGTGTATGACAAACCATGTCTCATAAACGTGTTTGCAAGTTTTCAAGAGGTGACCCAGAAGATAGATGAAGGTAAAGCGGCATACGTTATCTACATGGACCTTAGTGCGGCCCCGCACCTTTCTGCATCATACCCTCGTTCATAAGGTGAGATCACAGGGGATCAGGGAGACCTAGCCAATTATATATAAAATTGTCTTGACAGTATTAGACAGAGGATGCTTGAAGAGTTTTGTTGTTCTGACTGATGACCTGTGACAAGCAGTGCACCACAAGGACCAATCTGCTATCGT
>NW_025169548.1:0-1749 GCF_004010195.1 Chiloscyllium plagiosum | reverse complement strand
ATATAAACCACACCCTGATCGGGGTCAGTGATGAATAAAGCACACAGTCATCAGGGACAGAGATATATAAGCCACACCCTGATCGAGGTCAGTGATGTATAAACCACACCCTGATCGGGGACAGTGACATATAAACCACACCTGATCAGGGACAGTGATATATAAACCACACCCTGATCAGGGACAGTAATATATAAACCACACCCTGATCGGTGACAGTGATATATAAATCACACCCTGATCGTGGACAGTGATATATAAACCAGACCCTGATCGGTAACAGTGATATATAAACCACACCCTGATCGGGGACAGTGATATACAAACCACACCCTGATGGGCGACAGTGATATATAAAGCACACCCTGGTCAGGGACAGTGATGTATAAACCACCCGCTGATCGGGGACTGTGACATATAAACCACACCATGATCAGGGACAGTGATGTATAAACCACACCCTGATATGGGACAGTGATATATAAAGCACACCCTGATCGGTGACAGTGATATATAAACCACACCCTGATCGGGGACAGTGATATATAAACCA
The DNA here is from genome assembly GCF_004010195.1 of Chiloscyllium plagiosum. NCBI lineage: Eukaryota > Metazoa > Chordata > Chondrichthyes > Orectolobiformes > Hemiscylliidae > Chiloscyllium > Chiloscyllium plagiosum. Next base: position 1,196 of record NW_025169548.1, on the reverse strand, counting down.
CATCCTGATCAGGGACAGTGATATATAGACCACATCCCGATCAGGGACAGTGGCATATAAACCACACCCTGGTCAGGCACAGTGATATATAAACTACACACCGATCTGGGACAGTGGTATATAAACCACACCCTGATCAGGGACAGTGATATATAAACCACATCCTGATCGTGGACTATGATATATAAACCACACTCCGATCGGGGACAGTGGTATATAAACCACACCCTAATCGGGGACAGTGATATATAAACCACACCCTGATCGGGGACAATGATATATAAACCACACCCTGATCGGGGACATTGATATATAAACCAAACCCCGATCGGCGACAGTGATATATAAAGCACACCCTGATCAGGGACAGTGATGTATAAACCACCCGCTGATCGAGGACTGTGACATATAAACCACACCCTGATCAGGGACAGTGATATAAAAACGACACCCCGATCGGGCACAGTGATATACAAACCACAACCTGATCGTGGACAGTGATATATAAACTGCACCCTGATCTGGGACAGTGATATATAAACCACACCCTGATCAGGGTCAGTCATATATAAACCACACCCTGACCGGGGACAGTGATATATAAACCACCCCCTGATCGGGGACAGTGATATATAAACCACACACTGATCAGGGTCAGTCATATATAAACCACACCCTGACCGGGGACAGTGATATATAAGCCACACCCTGATCGGGGACAGTGATATATAAACCACTCCTTGATCGGGGACAGTGACATATAAACCACACCCTGATCGGGGACAGTGACATTTCAACCACACCTGATCAGGGACAGTGATATATAAACCACACCCTGATCGGGGACAGTGATATACAAACCACACCCTGATCTGGGTCAGTGATGTATAAACCACATCCTGATCGTGGACTATGATATATAAACGACACACCGATCTGGGACAGTGGTATATAAACCACACCCTAATCGGGGACAGTGATATATAAAACACCGCCTGATCGGGGAGTGTGACATATAAACCACACCCTGATCAGGGACAGCGATATATCAACCACACCCCGATCGGGCACAGTGATATACAAACCACAACCTGATTGGGTTCAGTGATATATAAACCACACCTTGATCGGGGACAGTGATATATAAACTGCACCCTGATCTTGGGACAGTGATATATAAACCACACCCTGATCAG
>NW_025169547.1:0-1749 GCF_004010195.1 Chiloscyllium plagiosum | reverse complement strand
TAAAATTACATCAGGAGTCAGGATTCAGCGATTGTAAAATAACATCAGAAGTCTGGATTCAGTGATTATAAATTTACTTCAGGAATCTGGATTCAGATGTTATAAAATTACATCAGGAATCTGGATTCAGCTGTTATTAAATTACATCTGGAGTCAGGATTCAGCGATTATAAAATTACATCAGGAATCCGGATTCAGTGGTTCCAAACTTACATCAGGAGTCAGGATTCAAGTGGTTATAAAAGTACATCAGGAATCTGGATTCACTGGATATATTAATACATCTGGATTCAGGAGTCAGTGGTTATAAAATTACATCAGGAATCTGGATTCAGTGGGTATCAAATTACATCAGGAGTCATGAACCAAGTGGTTATACAATTACGTCTGGAGTCAGGATTTAAGTGGTTATAAAATTACATTAGGAGTCAGGATTCAGCAATTATAAAATTACATCAGGAGTCTGGATTCAGCAATTATAAAATTGCTTCAGGAAACAGAATTCAATGGTTATAATATTACATTAGGAGTCAGGATTCAGCTGTTATAAAATTACATCATGAGTCAGGATTCTGTGGTTATACAATTCCATCAGGAGTCATGATTCAGCAATTATAAAATTACATCAGGACTCTGGATTCAAGTGGTTATAAAATTCCTTCAGGAGTCAGGATTCAGTGGTTATGAAATTACATCAGGAGTCAGGATTCAAGTGGTTATAAAATTGCATCAGGAATCTGGATACACTGGATATATTAATGGATCAGGATTCAGGATTCAGTCGTTATAAAATTAAATCCGGTGTCAGGATTCAAATGGATATAAAATTACATCAGTGGTCAGGATTCAGTGGTTATAAAATTACATCAGGAGTCAAGAATCAAGTGGTTATAAAATTACATCAGATGTCAGGATTCAAGTGGTTATAAAATTACATCAGGAGTCAGGATTCAGCAATTATGAAATTACATCAGGAGTGTGGATTCAGTGATTAAAAATTTACTTCAGGAATCAGGATTCAGATGTTATAAAATTACATCAGGAGTCAGCATTCAAGTGGTTATAAAATTACATCAGGAGTCAGGATTCAGCGATTTTCAAATTACATCAGGAATCAGGATTCAGTAGTTATAAAATTACATCAGGAGTGGAGTCAGCATTCAAGTGGTTATAAAATTACATCAGGTGTCAGGATTCAACGATTATAAAATTACATCAGGAATCAGGATTCAGTAGTTATAAAATTACATCAGGAGTCAGGATTCTGTGGTTATACAATTCCATCAGAAGTCAGGATTCAGCAATTATCAAATTACATCAGGACTGTGGATTCAAGTAGTTATAAAATTACATCAGGAGTCAGGATTCAGTGGTTATAAAATTACATTAGGTGTCAGGATTCTGTGGTTATACAATTCCATCAGAAGTCAGGATTCAGCAATTATAAAATTACATCAGGACTGTGGATTCAAGTAGTTATAAAATTACATCAGGTGTCAGGATTCAACTAGTTATAAAATTACATCAGGAGTCAGGATTCAGTAGTTATAAAATTTCATGAGGAGTCAGGATTCTGTGGTTATACAATTCCATCAGGAGTCAGGATTCAGCAATTATAAAATTACATCAGGACTGTGGATTTAAGTGGTTATAAAATTACATCAGGAGTCAGGATTCAGTGGTTATAAAATTACATCAGGAGTCAGAATTAAACTGGGTATAAAATTACATTAGGAGTCAGGATTCAAT
>NW_025169546.1:0-1749 GCF_004010195.1 Chiloscyllium plagiosum | reverse complement strand
CCACCATCACACCCACTCCAGGTACTGCTCATTGACGACAGCTCTGTCTTCAACACCATTATCCCCTCCAGACTGATCTCAAATCTCCGTGACCTTGGTCTCAGTTCCGCCCTCCACAACAGGATCATTAGCTTCCTGACCCACAGACGGGTCAGTGAGGATAGGTAACTGCACCTCCTCCACAATAACGCTTAACATTGGAGCCTCCCAAGGATGTGTCTTCAACCCCCTACTGTACTCCTTGAATACCCACGCCTGCGTAACCAAATTCCAAATGAAGGCCATTTACAAGTTTGTTGACATCACCACCGTGACAGGTCGATTGTTTAACAACGATGAATCAGAATACAGAAAGGAGATAGAGGGCTTGGTGACGTGGTACAGTGAGAACAACCTCTCTCTCAATGTCGGCAAAACTAAAGAACTGAGCATTGACTTCAGAAAGAAAGGAGGAGAACACTACATCAACAGAGCTGAGGGTGAGAGGGTGGAGAACATCAGTACCTTGGAGTGTTGATAACTAACAATCTGTCCTGGACTTCCCATGTAGATGTGACAGTCTAGAAGGTACAACAATGTCTGATATAGGTGTCCTTGTTGTCCAGATGTTCCAAGAATGAATGCAAGGCAAGGGATATGATATCGGCTCTCACTGTCCACTTCATCTAACCCTATGAATATCTTATATGTCTCAAATAAGTCACCTCTCAATCTCTTCTCTCTAACGAAAACAGCTCAAATCCCATTTGCCACCTCTCAGTCCAGCTCTGCAGATTACCTATGTCTATTTGTAACCTGCAATATCCTTCAGCACTATTCACAACTCCACCAACCTTAGTGTTATCCGCAAATTTACCAACCCATCCTTCTACACCCTCATCCAGATCATTTATAAAAATAGCAAACAGCAGTGGCCCCAAAACAGATCCTTGTGGTACACCACTAGTAACTGAGATCCAGGATGAACATTTCCCATCAACCAATGTCGTTTTTCAGCGAGCCAATTTCTGATCCAAACCTTTAAATCACCCTCAATCCTGTGCCTCTGCTGTGTATTAACAGCCTACCATGGGGAACTTTATCAAACACTTTACTGAAATCCATATACACCCAATCAACCACTTTACCCTCGTCTCCCTGTTTGGTCACTATCTCAAAATATATTCGATTGGATTTGATTTGGTTTATTATTGTTACATATACAGAGATACAGCGAAAAGTATTGTGTTACTTGCTAACCATTCAAAACATACCTTACATAAGTACGTCAGGGTAATAGAACAGAATGCAGAATGTAGTGTTACAGCTACAGAGAAGTTGCAGAGAAAGATCAACTCTAATGTATGAGAGGGCTGTTCTTAAGTCTGATAACAGCAGGGAAGAAGCTGTTCTTAAATCTGTTGGTATGTGTTTTCAAACATGTGTACCTTTTGCCCAATGGAAGAGGGTGGAAGAGAGTATAACTGGGGTGGGAGGGATCTTTGGTTATATTGACTGCTTTCCCGAGGCAGCAGCAAGTATAGATGGAGTGAATGGGAGGAAGCCTAACTTTCGTGATGGACTGGGCTGTGTTCACAACTGACTGTAGTTTCTTGCAGTCTTAGGAAGAGTAATTGCCATACCAAACTGTGATGTATTCGGATAGGTGCATCTTTAAAACTTGGTACCAGTCATTGTGGACAGGCTGAATTTCCTTAGCCTTCTGCAATGTTGATGATATTTAGATTAGGTTACTTACAGTGTGGAAAC
>NW_025169545.1:0-1749 GCF_004010195.1 Chiloscyllium plagiosum | reverse complement strand
CCCTAACGTTTACCTGTAACACAGTAAGAAATATTTGCTTCCGCATCCAGCTTCAAGACCTCATTCTGTACAATTACCTGGGTTTGTCTGTGCTTGAAATCAAGCAATCAGGCTCCGTCTATTGTTAGAATATAAGTGTCCCAAGCATCCCAAGTTATTTACTCGCTTGGATTTAAGCAGAATGTTTGCACCCTCTTTACGAAGCTTTCTTAATTAAAAAGAAAGCTTAATTCTTAACTCCATAATGTCGTTGCATGCCCCACTGAATGAAAATGAACAATCAAGAGATAACAATGACTTTATTTGACTCTAAGTATATAAGCATTCACTCTTAGTCTTTTCACTCCTCTTTTCCTCAGCACCAAATGCCTCCACCTTTGATATCAATTATATTGTCTCATCCTGATACGTGTACAAATTTAAAATTGAATAGCTGCAATAATAAGTTCCATTAAAACAGTCGAGGATTTTCATACATACCTTTTGTTCCCCAAATACTTTCAGTCCTTATGATCAGAAAATACATATGTCTCAGACACATTATTACCAACGAATATGATGAAATTATGCAATACCAAGACTAAACGGAAGACCTCCATCTCTGTTTGGAATATTTCTGTGGTTAACTATTCAATTTACTGGAAACAATGCCAAACGTTCTTTCTATTTTCTTGACTTCTTCTTTCAAGATTGTATCACTTGCATCATTAATCACTTTGAATTACATTGCGGAGATACATAAGGCAGCTTTTAGGCTGTCTCATGCTTATCACAATTCTCAATCCACTGGAAGTTTCCGCACCTCTTCAAGAGCACAGTCAGTGGATCAACCACACTGTTAAAATTTGGCATAAACATCCAGTGAAGAAAATCACTCAACCCCAGGAATCGCCACATTTACCTCTTCATCGATAGTATCGTAAACTCCAAATAGATTTTCATTTTCACATCCCATTTGCGCATTTGTCCATGCCAAAAAAATCATGCACAGGAATATGGTTTTGGCTTTTAAAATGTTATTCTCAGTCAGGTTTATCACGATGCATCAAGTCTTATGAAAGATGCTCCAAATCTTCCTTCCATGTGTGACTAAAAATCGCCATCAATATATACCACGCAATTAGGTAATCCAGAAATGACTATATTGATTCGTCTTTGGAAAGTGGCTGGCAATTCATAAAAAAAGGCATTGCGTCAAATTGGTATAGTCCATTCTGTATCATGAAAGCAGAAGTGTTCTTTGTTCCTTCAAAATAGAAGTACTCACCTGTATCCTCTGAGTAAATCCAACTTTCAACGTAAGTTACGTGTTTTAATTTCTCAATACAGTCTTCCAAACGTGGTACAGTATATTAATCAGACATTGTAATTGCATTTACTGGCCATAGTGCACCAAAATCTTTGGGCACCATCTGATTTTGGAACCATTAACTTGGTGAGCTCAACACTTTTCACGGAACTCTGAAACGTCACTTTCCATAATGGAACAACGTTCTTCTCATCATGAATTTATTGTGTTACGATCTTTCCTGGCAATATTCCTTTCGAATTTCATATCCCCTCATCTCTCACCATCAAATATTGACTTGCTCCTGAATGTCTTACAATCCTAAGTTATTGACCTTTATATTTTTGAACCATAAAGCAATTAATTATTTCGGTGGGATGGCATGCAAATGGAGCTGAGGCCAAGAAAGATCAGCCATGCTATTGCTTAATGGCAGAGTCGGCTTGAAAGGCCACATGGCC
>NW_025169544.1:0-1749 GCF_004010195.1 Chiloscyllium plagiosum | reverse complement strand
TCGATAAGAATCTCCAATACTTTTCCTGCCACTAATACATGAGTCACGACCTGAAATCACTTGTAATAACCCTTCTTCAACAGGGAAACAACATTGCCTTTTCTCCAATTCTCTGGAACCTCTCCTGTGACTGAAGAGCATTCGACTAGTGTGCAAAATGCCTCAACAATTTACTCCCATCTTCCCTCAGTATTCTGGGACTGATCCTATGATATCCTGAAGACCTGTCCGCCTTCTTCCTGTTCAAAAAGCCCAGTGCATCCTCCATTGTTTTTTTTAATAACTAAAATCTCTGGAATATTAACATCACCTTCTGTGGACTCATCATCCACCATGTCCTTCTCCTTTATGAATACCAACGCAAAGTGGAATTAGTTAAGGACGTCATCCAGTTCCTTCAGCTCCACGTATAAATTCCCACCTTTGTCATTGAGTAGACCGAGTCTTTCCTTGGCTAAATTCTTAATCCTGATAAACCGACTTGGAATTTTCCTTAATCCTGTTTGCCAAACACATTTCCTGATGCCTTTTCGCCCTAACTCCTTGTTTACATTTTCCCTGTTTAGTTTTTGTGTTTTTAAGGCATTCCAATGCCATAAGTTTCTTACATGTACATCCTTTTTCTCTTTGACTGAGCTCACAATTACTCTTGTCATCAAAGGTTCCCAAAACATTCAATCATTACTACCTTCGAATATGTGGCGCTGGAAAAGCACAGCAGGTCAGGTAACATTCGAGCAGCAGGAGATTCGACGTCTTGGGCATAAGCCCTTCGTCAGGAAACGCCGAAAAAATTGATTCCCCTGCTCTTCGAATGCTACCTCACCTGCTGCGCTTTTCCAGCACCTCACTCGCTCCTCTGATCTCCAGCATCCGCAATCCTGACTTTCTCCATCGTTACCACCCTGTCTCGGCGACTAGATCTCATATTCTTAAATTCAGTAACATTGAGAATGGTCTGATGGGCTTCTCAGACAGTTCTCCCCAGATTCATCAAAATAAGCCAGACTGTTGAGCTCCCTTTCAGTTTCAATCCAAATGCAGAACCAAAACAAATTTGGACGTGTGGTTTCTCTTGTTTGCCTTTTATATTCCGAACACGTTTTCATTCTTTGTGTTGAAAAACAATCTGCTAAAGATCGCCTGATATTTCTCGCCATCATCATTTCACACATACTCTTTGCTTTCTAATTCCATTTTCAGTCTCACCCCTTCACAGACCACACTCCTATCAGGTTTCTGTAGTATTGAATTGGCACTGTCTGATGTCACCTTTCCTGTTCTGTGTGTTCCTAGATTTCCAGGAGTTATGCATTTAACACCTTTTTTTTACTTTTGGGAATATGTTTCGTCTGAGCCATAATAATCTCCCTCAGAATATCTATCACTCCTCAGATTCCGACTAATGTTGTCATTATTGTCTCCTATTCAATTAAATGAATCTCTTCTCAGCTTAATGAAACAAGACAGGGTCATACAAAGACTCCAGCTCTTAGTCTAATTGTCTCTTTACAAAACGCTTATTCGAATCAAATGAATTATGATCAATATTCCCTAAGTGCTGCTCTTTTCCTTCCAGATTGAATTGAATTGCAATTATTTTTACGTGTGCCAAGGCACAGTGAAAAGCTTTGTCTTGCGAGTAATACAGGCAGATCGCAAGATTAAGTAGTGTAGACAAGTAAATAATAGGTAAACAGCCGCAAAACAAAATATAGGTACAGGCGAAAGTTAATAGTTTGTGAGTCA
>NW_025169543.1:0-1749 GCF_004010195.1 Chiloscyllium plagiosum | reverse complement strand
TCCCAGACATCTGTAACTATCACTGCGCCCCCTAGGTCAATGGCACGAGTTTTGAATTCTCTTCCTCCTGAGATAATCAGAAATCTTTCCAGTTGCAGTTTCCCCAGATTTTATTTTGAAAAGAAAACAGCATTTTTGTCAGAGTCAAGTATTTGTGAGCCTTCATCCACAATTCCGAGCACTTAGACATAATCTACGACCCTCCCACAGATGTGCAGGTTTGCTGGATTGGCCGTGCTAACATGGCCTGTAGTATGTAGGTTAGGTGGGTTGGGCTAACCATGGTAAATGTGGGGTTATGAAGGTAGGGTCATTGCAGACTCGATGGACCGAATAGTCTCTTTGTGCACCTCAGAGATCCTGTAATTCTAACTAGTTGTGATTGTCATCACGTTTTCCTCATGCCAGGTTCATTCAGTTCAGGTACACATGCTGCCTTTGTGTTTCTGTGGGTGCTCTCTCACTCCTTTCCTTCTGTTTTACAGCAATTTCACACTGTACGTGAGGGTGAGAATAAATTTGTAAATATAAATACTCCAACCGAAACCCGCACAGGTCAGGACCTATTTCTGCTGCTGATGTCGCTCACAGGGAACAGGAAAATAAAGATTAAGTCATACATCTTACAAGGACACAGAGGTTACAATCACCAGGAATGTCTACACAGCTTAAAACTCTTTTCTCAAGAAAAAAGGATGCTGGAGAGACAACCTGGAACAAGTAGGAAGCTTTGTGTCTGTATTTTCAGAGATTCGAGGCTGAAATCATTGGGTTTGAAGCATGTTTCATTGCCCCAGGTCATCAAAGGTGCTATCTAAATGTGCCTCTTTCTTTGTGTCTTTTTGTCTGAGTTAACAATCAGATGGACAGGTCAGTCAGTGTCTGAGTGCTTTCCCAAATCCCTGATCCCAAATCTGCCTCCCCCACAATCTCAGGTGCCTCACCACTCACTGGGTCATGGAGAAACTCTGCCATTACAATGGGAACTGCCTTTGCTGTCAGCTCTCCTCATTCTTCTGCCTAATCCCCACTTCTCTTCATTAAATCCCAGCTGCCTCTAGTCCACCCACATGGACATGTTAAAGAGCATGACAGGAGATTGGATTGAAACCGAGAGTTCAATAGCCAGAATGAAAGAGCAAGAAGGAAATAAACCGGGTTTGTGGATCTCAGGGGATGCAGACTCCAGGCTGAGTCCTTTGTGGGCATTCCTGCAGTAATACGAGACAGCATTCCATGATGAGAGTTAAACCCAGGAGGCAGGAGAGGGAGCCACTGAACATTAGCAGGTTTAGTTCAAACACAGGAGGTTTGTTCAGTCAGTAACAGTGTGTTAGACATGGATGTGAAGTGAACAGTGAGGGGAAATGTTACCACAAGCTGCAGATGGACAACTTTCATTGGAACAGGAGGAGGCCATTCAGCCCCTCAACCCTGCTCTGCCATTCAGGATGATCATGGCTGATTTGTGGTCAAACTTGCAATTTCCAAAACCCTCCAAACTCATTAATAAACTCCTCTGCAACAGACAAGATCAATATTGAAAAACTAACCATCTGCAAATGCTGGGAAATCAGGAACGAAAACAGACATTGCTGGAAAAAATCAGCAGATCTGGCAACATCTGTGGAGAGTGAACCTTTGGGTCCAGTGACCGGTCAGGTGACCAGCTGCAGCTGACCATTCTGCCTTTTCTGTAACACTCTCTGGAACAGATTCTGGTGCGAGGGGAATGAGACTGTCTGACGT
>NW_025169542.1:0-1749 GCF_004010195.1 Chiloscyllium plagiosum | reverse complement strand
ACAGTACAACACAATACAAGCCCTTTAGCTCTCAATGTTGTGCCAATCTTTTCACCTATTCTAAGATCAGATGAACGTATCTTCCATGTTCCTATCCAAGAGACGCTTAAATGTCCCAAATGTCTCTGACTCTGCTACCACTGCTGGAAGTGCATTTCCCTTACCCACCACTCTCTGTGTAAAGGACCTACCTCTGACATCTCCCCTAAACATTCAACCAATCACCTTAAAATTATGACCCCTCGTGATAGTCATTTCCACCCTGGAGAAAACTCTATGCCTCCCATCACCTTGTGCACTTCTACCAAGTCACCTCTCGTCCTTCTTCACTCCAATGAAAAAAGCCATAGCTCGCTCAACCTTTCTTCACAAGTCCAGGCAGCATCCTGGTAAATCTCCTGTGCACCCTCTCTAAAGCTGCCACATCCTTCCTATAATGAGGTGACGAGAACTGGACACAATATTCCAAGTGTGGTCTTTCGAGTTGCAGCAAAGTCTCACAGTTCTTAAACTCAATCCCCCGTTAATGAAACCAACACACCATTCGCCGCCTTAACCCTATCAACTTGGTGGCAACTTTAAGGTATCTATATGCATGGACCCCAAGATTCCTCTGTTCCTCCATATTGCCAGGAATCCTGCCTTTAACCCTGTAATTTGCATTCAAATTCACCTTCCAAAGTCAATCACTTCACACTTTTCCAGATTGAACTCCATCTGTCACTTCTGAGCCCAGTTCTGTGCCCTGTCAATGTCCCGTTGCAACCTACAACACTATCGACCACTTTGCCAACCTTTGTGTCATCGGCAAACATACTAACCCTCCCTTCCACATCCTCATCCAAGTCATTTATAAAAATCACAAAAAACAGATACCTGCGGAACACCACTGGTCACTGAGCTCCAGGCTGAATACTTTCCGTCTACTACCACCCTCTCGTCTTCTGTGAGCCAGCCAATTCTGTATGCAGACAGCCAAATTTCTCTGTATCCCATGCCTCCTTACTTTCTGAATGAGCCTACAATGGGGAACCTTATCAAATGCCTTGCTAAAATCCATGTACACCACATCCACTGCTCTACCTTCATCAATGTGTTTTGTCACATCCACAAATAATTCACTAAGGCTTTTGAGGCATGACCTATCCCTTACAAAGACATATCCCTTACAAAGCTGATTATCTGTAATCAAACTGTGCTTTTCCAAATAATCATAAACCCTGTGTCTCAGAATCCTCTCCAATAATTTGCCTACCACCAACGTAAGATTGATTGGTCTGTAATTCCCAGGATTATCCCTATTCCCTTTCTTGAACAAGGGAATAACATTTGCCACCCTCCAATCATCTGGTGCTACTCCAGTGGACAGTGAGGACACAAAGATGATCACCAAAGGCACAGCAATCTCTTCCCTCACTTCCTGTAGTAACCTTAGGTATATCCTGTCTAGCCCAGGAGATTTATCTATCTTAATAAATTTCAAAATTTCCAGCACGTTGTCCTTCTTAATATCAACCTGTTCGAGCATATCAGTCTGTTTCATGCTGTCCTCACAAATGACAAGGTCCCCCTCAGTAGTGAATACTGAAGCAAAGTATTCATTAAGGACCTCCCCTAACTCCTCCAACTCCAGGTATGAGGTCCCTCCACTATCCCTGATTGACCTACCCTCACTCTGGCCATCCTCTTGTTCCTCACATAACTATAGAAAGCCAATGGGTTTTCCTTAACTCTAGCTGCTTCAGCTTT
>NW_025169541.1:0-1749 GCF_004010195.1 Chiloscyllium plagiosum | reverse complement strand
CTATATTTCCCAATCCGACTGCCCTGTTCCTGGACGAACTCAGCAGGCTTTCCCAATCCTGCTGCCCTGTTCCTGGGGAACCCAGCTGTAATTCCCCATCCTACTGCCCCTGCCCCTGGGGAACCCATTGTTATATCCCAAACCTGCTGCCCTGTCCCTGTGGGAATCCAGCTGTATTTCCCAATCATACTGCCCTATCCCTGGGGGAACTCACCTGTATTTCCCAATCCTACTGCCCTGTCCCTGGGGGAATAATGCTATATTTCCCAATCCTGCTGCCCTGTCCATTGGGAACCCAGCTGTATTTCCCAATCCTACTGCCCTCTCCCCAGGGGAACCCATCGATATTTCCCAATCCTGCTGCCCTGTCCCTGGGGGAACCCGCTGTATTTTCCAAACTTGCTGCCCTGTCACAGGAGGAACCCAGCTGTATTTCCCAATCCTACTGCCCTCTCCCCGGGGTAACCCAGCTATATTTCCCAATCCTGCTGCCCTGTCCCTGGGGGAACGTAGTTGTATTTCCCAATCCTACTGCCCTGTCCCTGTGGGAACCCAGCTGTATTTCCCAATCCTACTGTCCTGTCCCTGGGGGAATCCAGCTCTATTTCCCAATCATACAGCCCTCTCCCTGGGGGAACCCAGCTCTATTTCCCAATCCTGCTGTACTGTCCCTGGGGTATCGCGGCTGTATTTCCCAATCCTGCTGCCCTGCCCCAAGGGGAAACGAGCTGTATTTCCAAATCCTACTGCCCTGTCCCTGGGCGATCCCAGCTGTATTTCCCGATCCTGCTTCCCTGTTCCTGCGCAAACCCAGCTATATTTCCCAAACCTACTGCCCTGTCCCTGGGGGAACTTAGCTTTATTTCCCAATCCTACTGCCCTGTCCCTGGACGAACTCAGCAGGCTTTCCCAATCCTGCTGCCCTGTTCCTGGGGAACCCTGCTGGATGACCCAATCCTACTGCCCTGTCCCTGGGGAACCCAGCTGCATTTCCCAATCCTGCTGTCCTGTCCCTGGGGTATCGCGGCTGTATTTCCCAATTCTACTGCCCTGCCCCTGGAGGTTCCCAGGTGTATTTCCCAATCCTGCTGCCCTGACCCTCGGGGAACCCAGCTGTACTTCCCAATCCTACTGCCCTGTCTCTGGAGGAACCCAGCTGTATTTCCCAATCCTGCTTCCCTGTTCCTGTGCGAACCCAGCTGTATTTCCCAATCCTAGTGCCTTGTCCCTGGGGGAACTCAGCAATATTTCCCAATCATGCTGCCCTGTCCCTGGGGGAATAAAGCTATATTTCCCAATCCTGCTGCCCTGTCCCTGGGGAACCCAGCTGTATTACACAAACCTGCTGCCCTGTCCCAGCGTGTTCCTAGCCGTATTTCCCAATCCTACTACCCTGTCCCTGTGGGAACCCAGCTGTATTACCCAATCCTACTGCCCTCTCCCCGGGTGAACCCTGCCATGTTTCCCAATCCTGCTGCCCTGTCCCTGGGGGAACCCAGCTGTATTTCCCAATCATCCTGCCCTGTCCCTGTGGGAACCCAGCTGCATTTCCCAATCCTACTGTCCTCTCCCTGGGCGATCCCAGCTGTATTTCCCAATCCTGCTTCCCTGTTCCTGCGCAATCCCAGCTATATTTCCCAAATCTACTGCCCTGTCCCTGGGGGAACTCAGCTATATTTCCCAATCCTACTGCCCAGTCCCTGGACGAACTCTGCTGTCTTTCCCAATCCTGCTGCCCTGTTCCTGGGG